>NC_032011.1:28077726-28080963 GCF_001865875.1 Lupinus angustifolius | reverse complement strand
AGTTTTTAGGTGATCAATCTAAAAAGAGCATTAAGAATTTCTCGAACAAATAAAATTAACCGAAGCACCAACTTGAATGATTAAAATTCAAACTTGTTAGAATATAAGAAGAAGTAGAAATACATAACCATATTCAAAAGAAATTGTTAGATGCATGAACCATCCATCCAAGGATTGGATGCTTTGAGTTCCAAATGAGGTTACAAAATTGATTCTTGCATCTCATTTGCCTTTTCCTTTTCTCCTCTTGAATTATAAACTAAAATCACAAAAATTACTTAAATAAAACTCCTATGAACTAAGAACAAGAAGAGAGAACTTCAGGGAAGAATATCTAGGCAGAATGGTGAATGATATGTGTGATATATATCTTGATTCAAATGAAATGTGCCTCTATTTATAGAAGTTTCCATGGAGCTGTTGAGCTGCTTGTTAGCACCGCTCAGCAGCTGACTAAACCCTTCAGCATGGGTTTGATCACTTGATCAAGTAACTTTGTCACCTCCTTAAGCTTGACTCATCAAAGCTAGTTGTGAGTTATGGGACCAATTATGGTGAGCTACTCTGAAAAGCCTATAGTGGGCTACTTGAAGTGATGTCATTGGTGACTTCATGGTTTGCTTCATGGCTAAGTCAAGCCTGGGTGCACACCGCTTAGTACACATGTAGCACCGCTAAGCTGCTAATTCAGCAGCTTTGACTGTGCTGACTGGGACGTGGCCTGGTGCTTGCTGACTTTGGTAGGAGTCTGGTTCACCGCTGAGCTGCTTGGTTGCACCGCTGAGCTGCTTGTTGAGAAGCTTGGGCATGTGTCAGGCTCGTGTCTGACCATGACAAGCTTGAGTTCTGACCGTGTCAGGATTAGTCTAGTGTTAGGCTGAGCGGCCAAGCAGGTCCGCTCAGCTGCTTGCTTGAGTAGCTTGGTCCATGTTAGGCTGGTGTCCAGGCTAGCTTAGCGTGGCTTGGTCCACGCTCAGCTGCCTACTTGAGCACCTTGATTTTGGGTTTTTTTTCATTTTGACCATGAGTCTTTTCCCTCTTTTCTTATTGTTTCTAAGTCCTACGAAACACATAAAAGAAATATAAACACAAATATACAATATTGTGATATTTTATACAAAAAGTATTTTTTTAAGTTGGTTTTTCTCAATTATGCTTAAGATAAGTGCCATAAAAATGTATGAAATTTAGATATGTTTGGCACTTATCAGGGAGCAGCGCACTTTAAATGTCAAATACACAACGCAAATACACAACATTGATCATATCATCAAACAAGTGGTAATCTTGACCTATCACCAAAGGGTAAGTAAGGTAAGTTTATTAACAAGGTTACAAAATTAATTCTTGATATTGAGTACACTTGAACTAAAAAGTATATGTTATTATTTCACTCAATTCATAACATGTGATATCATTGCATTTTGTAACTATGTTGAACCTCGCTAATTATGTTAAATAGAATTTGTTTTTGCGTGAATCTTGAACATATCTTAATTGTGTATTATAATTGAATGATTGAAATTTACTTTAAAATGAAAATAGCCTAACAAGTGCTAACAAGTGGCATACATATGTGTTTAATCATTCCATGTCTAAACTGTTTACATAATGGATATGTCATGCAAAATCTGTCTATATTCAGTTTTAGAGTCAGAAATCAATGCATTTGTTTAAGCTTCTCAAACTGGTTATTGCATATGCTAATAATTACAGTTTTTCAAAATAAATTGCTATATATCTTTTTACTTTTGACTAGAATTTAATATTCGTATCTTTTTTATAATGTCAAAAGGAGGAGGAAGGTTGCTTGTTGTGTTTGATGTTATTTGCAGGTTGTCATAATAGCTTCTGTATTATTAATCATTGCTTACCTAAGGGAGAGAGCAAAGCGCTTCAACATTGAATTCACAACCATTATGCAAATGTACAACATTGTCAAGCTAATTCATCAAATGTAATGTATTATTTGATGTGGTGTTTGTCATCATAATAAAGGAGGAGATTGAAATTGCAAAGTGCCAAGGATTGCATTAGCAATGTTTTGTCTATATTTTGATGAAGACAATGAGTTAGTTAAAGCTTGAAGATGTCTCAACAATCAACATGTGGAGGGCTCAAGTGGTGACTTATTAGACTTGGGTTATAATTCTTTATTATCTTTTAAGAAGTCTAACATGCTTGCCATAGATATTGAGTCTAGGTTAGGTAAACCTAGGTGTGAGTCTCACAAGACTTAATATAGTAATTAATCCACCATTTCATTTACATGAGACATTCCATCTAGATCGTTATGTGTTCATGCATTAAACATACATGTTACTTGTGAATCTTAGACATAATATATTGGTAAAACGTGTATAGTTGATAAGCATAACATATATTTTATTTACCATTTAATCAATAAGCTGAAAATATGACAGTTAATCGATTAAGAGATACGTTAATCGATTAACGAGATTATAGTTCAAACAGAAAACTGAAAAACCGAAAACAATTATTTTCAACAAACCGTTAATCGATTAAATGGGTACTTAATCGATTAAATGGAACTTTAAACAACTTTCTATTTAAACTGAAATCTCAGCATATGTGGCAGAAGAATCCATACATTTTTTCATCATTCTCTCTGCATATTTTCGAGTTACTCACTGCCATATCTAGGAGAAAATATTGCATGTTGCATTAGGAGAAAGATTAGATCATGCTAAGGCTTTAATTTTCATATTCATATTTCATGTTCTTTGAAAAGCTTTCTTGCATCATTCTTGTGTTTCTTAGAAAGAAAAGAGATAGTTTTTTTATGATTGCATATTTTCATAAACCTCATGCATGTACATTCATATTAGACTAGGAAGTCTTGTGAGTTCTTGCTTAGGTTTTAGTCTTTGATCTTTGTTGAAAGATTTATTTGAGAGAGTTTCTCCCCTCAACAAATTGTCCCCAGCAGAAGCGCCAATTTGTTGAAAGGAGTTTTTCCTCTTCTGTGTGTTTTCTTTATTTGGTTAAGTAAGTGAACTCAGTTTTATTCTTTGTTCGCCATCTCGGCTTTGTTGAAATAAATTCCAACGCCGGTATAATGGTTTCAAGAATGTTCCAGTTACAACTTACTTCTAATAATCATGTGAATAAGTTATTCCTTCTTTGCCCCATCTCGGCTTTGTTAGAATAAATTCTAACGCCGGTACATTGGTATCGAAGCAATCCTCTAATACATAATTATTAAGTACCTTTGAA
>NC_032011.1:28068091-28077626 GCF_001865875.1 Lupinus angustifolius | reverse complement strand
AACTTGAATGATTAAAATTCAAATTTAAAATAAAAGAAGAAGAAGAAATACATGATCAACTTTCAAATGAAATTGTTAGGAGCATGAGCCATCCATCCAAGGGTTGGATGCTTTAGGTTCCAAATGAGATTACAAAATGGATTTTTGCATCTCATTTTCCTTCTCCTTTCTCCTCTTGAATTATAAACTAAACACTATGAAACTTACTTAAAAAGAACTTCTATGAACTAAGAAATAAGAAGAGAGAATTGTATTTCTACTTCAGGGAAGAAGATTTTTAAGGCAAGAAGTTTAAGACCTTTTTGAATGAAGGAAATGCCTTCCTATTTATAGAATTTCCCTGGCACCGCTAAGCTGCTTGTTTGCACCACTCAGCAGCTGACCAAACCCTTCAGCATGGGTTTGGTCACTTTGTCAAATAGTTTGGTCACCTCCTTAAGCTTGACTCACCAAAGCTAGTTGTGAGCTATGGGACCAGCTATGGTGAGCTACTCATAAAAAACCTATGGTGGGCGACTTGAAGTGATGTCATGCATGACTTCATGGTTTCTTGATGGCTAAGTCAATTCTGGGTGCACACCGCTAAGCACACATATGGCACCGCTAAGGTGCCTGCTTGAGCAGCTTTGATTGTGTTGACTAAGACGTGGTTTGGTGCTTGCTGACCTAGTCAGATGTCTGGTTCACCGCTGAGCACACATTTGGCACCGTTGAGCTGCCTCCTTGAGCAGCTTGGGCGTGTGCCAGGCTTGTGTCTGACCATGCCAAGCTTGTGTTCTGACCGTGTCAGGTTTTGTCTGGTGCTAGGCTGAGCGGACAAGCAGGTCCGCTAAGCTTCCTGCTTGAGCCACTTGGTCTGTGTCAGGTTGGTTTGACTAAGCCAGGTTGGGTCTGACCATGCCAAGCTGGTATCTAGGTCAGCTCAGCGTGGCTTGGTCCACGCTCAGCTGCCTGCTCGAGCACCTTGAGTTTGACTTCTTTTTCTTCTTGGACCATGAGTCTTTATTCTCTTTTCTTTTCCTTTCTAAATTCTACAAAACACATTAAAAATAAATACAAACACAAATATACAAGATTGTGATATTTTATCCAAAAAGTATTGTTTTAAGTTGGTTTTTCTCAATTATGCTTAAGATAAGTGCCATAAAAGTGTATGAAATTTAGGTATATTTGGCACTTATCAATCTTTATTGTAAAATCCGAGTATTAAGTACTCATTCATAACTCAAAGGATTGTAATTCAAGGATTGGGAAAATCCTAGTTGCGGTTAGGTAAAGTGTTCTTCATAAAGACTTGGAGGTCTTGGGATAAAGAGCGATACCTTGGCTGGGGCCGAATCGCAGTAAGAAACGTTTTCTTGAGGAGGCGATTTTGGGAAAGGTCAAACCAAGGGTGACAAAGTTCTTTGGATTCCAAGAAAGGAGCGTTCGAGTCTTGTAATTGGAAGCGTTTATGTAACGATACATTGTGTTCCATTGTGAAGAAGGAAAATCTCCCAGATCAGAGGGGAGGACTAGATGTAGTTTTACAGTGGACAACAAAACGAACCAGGATAAAATCCTTGTGCAATCGTTTCTATCCCTTTCTCTTTTATATTTCAAGATGTTTTAATTCGAGTTTGAAGATGATACTTTGCATGCTTATACCTTGCTATATCCTTGTTAATATTGCATAAAAATATATGTTGTATCTCTGCTTATCTATTTGTAAATAATTGTGCAAGAAGCTGTTCTGGTAATTATGTTTCTGTTACTAGTGAATCGATTATGAACAGTGCTTAATCGATTAACTGACCATTTTTTCAGCAAGTGTGTAAAAACCAAAAAGTGGAACCTGAGCTCTGCCACACCTATTCAACCCCCCCCCCTGAAAGTGCAAAGTGTCAAGGATAGCACTAGAAATTCTTTGCCTATGTTTTGATGAAGACAAGGTTCTAATAAAGTTTGAAGATGGCTCAACAATCAACATGCCTAATGCTCATTTGGCCATATTTAGACTAGGATATAAATAGAGTCATTATTCTAAGTAGTCTAGGATGTGTGTCGTAGTAAGTGAGTATAGGTGAGGTGAACCTAGGTGCAAGTCTCTCAAGCCATCTTAATTGACATATCATATCCATGAGACATATCATCTAGTTAATTGTATGTTCATGCATCAATCATACATGTTATATGTGCATATTAGGCATAATATAATTGCTAGAACATGTATATAAGTTGTGTAAACCATGTATGTTAATATGCCAGTTAATCGATTAACGTGGTGACTTAATCGATTAACTCAACTGTTTTTCTGTTAAATCAGTGTTTCTGTTACAATTGTTTTCTGTTTCATTCTGTTGCACTGGTTAATCGATTAACTGGTAGCCTTAAATGATTAACAAGTCTGTTATTTGTTATAATTGATTTCTGTTTTAACCGTTTAACTGTTTGAAATGAATCCAACTGTCAAAACTGCTTACTATAAATAGAGGCAACTTCCAGAAAACTGTAGCATTGCATTCCATTATATAGGGCTGATTTTAGAGAGCATATTTCGTATTGTTTTTACTATTTTTGCAAGAGAGTTGCATGTGTGAGAAGAAAGTTATCATGCTTAATTGATTTCGATATGGAGCAATGTAAAGATGCATCTACACCTATGGCATCCGCATGTTATCTTGACAAAGATGAAAAGGGAAAAGCGATTGAGGTAACTAAATATCGTGGGATTATCGGCTCCTTATTGTACTTAATTGCTAGCCGCCCCGATATTATGTTTAGTGTTTGTATGTGTGCTAGATTTCAAGCTTTGCCAAAAGAATCACATTATATTGCTGTAAAACGTATCATGAGATATTTAAAGGGAACTATAAATATGGGATTATGGTATCCTAGGGATGTCTCCTTATCCTTGATAGGTTACTCCGATTCTGACTTCGTTGGGTGTAAGTTGGATCGAAATAACACTAGTGACACTTGTCACCTATTAGGCAGTTCCTTAGTTACATGGCATAGTAAAAAGCAAGCATGTGTTGCTTGGTCCACCGCTGAAGCGAAATAAATTGTCGTTGGCGTGTGCTGCACTCAAGTCCTTTGGATGAAATAACAACTTAAGGACTTTGGGCTCATATTAGAAAAGATCCCTATTAAATTTGATAACACAAGTGCCATTAACCTTTCCAAGAATCTTGTCTTGCATTCTAGAACCAAGCATATTGAAATAAGGCATCATTTTTTTGCGTGATCATGTTCAAAAAGGTGATTGTGTATTAGAATTTGTTGAAACATCTAAGCAATTAACAAATATTTTCACCAAGCCCTTCTCGCGAGATACTTTCTATGTTCTTCAAAGAGAACTAGGAATCCTTGATGAAAAATATCTTGATTGAGCTTATGTAATTGCCTTGCATGGCTTATTTGCCTTGTATGCTTTAATATGAAAAACATGTTGAATGCTAACTTTTCCTTCTATGATCCATGATTCTTTGTATAAAATCCTTTTATATATATATGTGTGTGTGTGTATGATTGCTTAAAATTGATTTAATAAAGAGTTTGAAATCCCTGCATGCTTTTAAAAACATCCAAAACGATGTATCTGATGCATTTAATCGATTAAGGTCATAAGTTAATCGATTACCTGGGCAAACTTTTTAAAACCTGGCATTTTTTAACTCAGGTTAATCGATTAAGTAATGTTGTTAATCGGTTAACGACATCAGTATATCAGAAACAGAAGCATTTCTGGGCATTTTTCAAAACCTCATTCATCCTATTTTCTCTTGAGAACTTATTTTTTATTTTGCGCTTTTGCTCTTATTTGGATTGTAATAACTCTAAAACTTTTGCTGAATTACTGCTTTTAAAATTTGACATTGCTTTACAATGATTTCGAATTATCTTGTTCATGCTTGAATACTAATTATGTTGCAAATAGTATACTCCGTTGTTTAATGGATCTTGATCATGTTGGGTGTATGTGTCAATATTGAATGCTTATGCCAACTGCTAACTGCTCAAATATGTCAAATGCTTAATCATTCCATCCTTAATTTGAGTAAACATAGCCTTTCATGTCATTAAAATTGTTATGTTGCTGTTTGTTATCCATTTAATCGATTAAGACCTACTATTAATCGATTAAATACTGTATAAATGTGCATTTGTTCAAGCTTCTTACAGCTGGTTGATTGATTATTCGCCCAAAATTAATTGATTAATTACAGTCTGTCATAACTATAATAACTCTTATGACTTTTGACTAGAATTGAATACTTGTATCTTTTTGATAATGTCAAAAGGGGGAGAAAGTTTGCTTGTTGTGTTACATGTATTTTGCACGTTGTGTAATAGCTTTTGCAGGTTGTTATATATAGCTTCCGTAATATGATTGCTTACCTAAGGGGAAGAAAATATGCTTCAACTTTGTATCTTTGAAAAACAACCATTATGCAAACTCATCGTCAAGCTAATTCATCAAACGTTTTGAACAATTTTGATGTGGTGTTTGTCATCATCAAAAAGGGGGAGATTGAAAGTGCAAAGTGTCAAGGATAGCACTAGCAATGCTTTGCCTATGTTTTGATGAAGACAATGTTCTAATAAAGCTTGAAGATGGCTCAACAATCAACATGCTTAATGCTCATTTGGTCATATCTAGACTAGGATATAAATAGAGCCATTATTCTAAGTAGTCTGGGATGTGTGCCGTAGTAAGTGAGTATAGGTGAGGTGAACATAGGTGCAAATCCCTCAAGCCATCTTAATTGACATATCATATTCATGAGACATATCATCTAGTTAATTGTATGTTTATGCATCAAGCATACATGTTATATGTGCATATTAGGCATACTATAATTGTTATAATCGATTAACGTGGTGACTTAATCAATTAACTCAACTGTTTTTCTATTAAATCAGTGTTTATGTTACAATTGTTTTCTGTTTCATTCTGTTACATTGGTTAATCAATTAACGGGTAACCTTAATCGATTAACATGTCTATTATTTGTTATAACTGATTTTTGTTTTAACCGTTTAACTGTTTGCAACGAATCCAACTGTCAAAACTGCTTACTATAAATAGAGGCAACTTCTAGAAAACTATAGCATTGCATTCCATTGTATAGGGCTGATTTTATAGAGCATATTTCGTATTGTTTTTACTGTTTTTGCAAGAGAGTTGCATGTGTGAGAAGAGAGTTGTCATGCTTAATTGATTTCTAGTTTTGCATATTGTTTTACACTTTCTTATGCTCATTCTTATCTTGGTCACATGTTCATGTATTATTTGTAAAGATTGCTAGAGAGATATATTGATTTCTGGTTTTGATTAACTCACATGTTCTTGATGGCTTGAGTGACTAGTGAGTGGGTTAGTCTTAAGGTCTTTTACTTGTAATATTTGAAGCATTATTGTGCTTATAATACCTTGTTGTTTTAATCTGGTTTTGTGTATTTTTGGATTGATCTCTTGGTGTCGTACCACCATAGAGGTTGGGATTCTTCACCAAGACTGGGAGGTATTGATTTGAGGACAAGAATCTTAGCTGGGGCTATTTCGTGAGAAAGGTTTTCTCAGGCAATAGGTAGAGTCAAACCAATGGTTTAAGTGTCCTAGATTTCAAGAAAGAAGCGTCATATATTCTTGTAATTGAATTGGTGTGTGTAATCATTCGTATATTCAATATTGTTAAGAAGAAAATCTCCCAAGATCAGAAGGGGAGGCTTGGATGTCGTTTACAGTGGGCCGCAAACGAACCAGGGTAAAAATCCATTTTTGCACGCTTTTCTCTCCCTGAATCTTCTTTACTTTTCTTGCTGTTTCAATTTGAATTTATAGCTGATATTTTGCATATTTGTTCACTGCCATATGCTTATTAATAGTGCTTAAAATTATATGCTTTATTTATATTCAATTGATTTTAAATAACTATGCAATCTGCCTCTATGATCATTTTGTTCTGTGCATGTGTTAATCGATTAAGACTAGGTGTGAATCGATTAACTAGGTTGTTTCCAGAATTGGGTTTTGGTGTAGGAAGCGGTGATCGATAACCGCTACACCTATTCAACCCCCCTTTCTAGGTGTTCCTAGGCTACTGATACCTAACACCCCCCCCCCTTCTAGGTGTATTCTGTCAGTGATACCTAATAGTATGTTATGAACGTTTTCAACCGTTGAAATTTTCTAATAATCTTCCTAACTTTTTTATGCTCAAAACTCTAAATATGTGCTTTCTTGAACTTAGAAAGTTGTTTTTGAAACCATGAAGGTTCAAACTTTATATGGTTCAAACTTTACATGATTCAAAACTCCTTAAAGGTTCCTTTGATTTCATAATCATCTCCTTTCATTAAAATCTACAAAACGCATACTTTTCAACACTAAAAATAACCCCATGAACACAAAGAGTTCATGGTTTCAAAAACAACTTTCTAAGTTCAAGAAAGCGCATATTTAGAGTTTTGAGCCTAAAAAAAGTTACAAAGATTATTAGAAAATTTCAACGGTTGAAAATGTTCATAACACACTGTTAGGTATCAGTAGCAGAATAAACCTAGAAGGGGGGTTGAATAGGTGTGGCGGAGCTCAAGTTCCACTTTTTGGTTTTTATACACTTGCTAAAATATGCTCAGTTAATCGATTAAGCATTGTTCATAATCGATTAACTAATAGCAGAAACAGAATTACCAGAACCGCTTCTTACACACTTATTTACATATAGATAAGTTTTATGCAATATTAACAAGGATATAGCAAGGTATAAGAATGCCAAATATCGGCTTCAAACTCAAATTAAAACATCTTGAAATATAAAAGAGAAAGGGATAGAAAAGATTGTGCAAGGATTTTATCCTGGTTTGTTTTGTTATCCGCTGCAAAACTACATCCAGTCATCCCCTCGAATCTGGGAGATTTTCCTTCTTCACTATAGAACATAAAATGCATGAACCTAATTATCATATATTTCTAGATGATGTCTCATTTAAGTGTGTGAAGAAGATCTTGCTCCTGACCTTGGCACGGTTTTGAACTTTCGGAAAAACCGTCTCACTTCATATGTAAAAGGAAAAGAGATTGTGCTAGATTTAAAAACTTTTAGTTCATTGTGCTGTAACATACCTCTTGAAGGTAACATTGTTGGTTTCGGTCTTCAATGTGATTGGGATAACTATGATCGTAAGGAATTCTACTACTCTATGTGTAGAATTTCTAAGGAAGAAAAAGAAATGCATAAGCAGCAAAGCTTTGGGAAAACTAGTCTAATATGAATGTACATGCATGAGGTTTCTGAAATTATGCAATCATAACAAAACTATCTCTTTTTCTTTCCAAGAAACACTACAATGATGCAAGAAATATTTTCAAAGAACATGCAATATGAATATGAAACGTACAGTCTTAGCATGATTTAATCTTTCTCCTAATGCAACATGCAATATTTTCTCCTAGATATAGCAGTGAGTAACTCGAAAATATGCAGAGAAACTGATTTAAAAATGTATTGATTCTTATGCCACATATACTGAGATTTCAGTTTAAATAGAAAGATGTCTAAACTCTCAGTTAATCGATTAAGTACCCATTTAATCGATTAACGTGTTGTTGAAAATAACGGTTTTCAGTTTTTCAGTTTTCTGTTAAAATTGTGATTCTGTTAATCGATTAACACTACTCATAATTGATTAAACAGTGTAAAATCGGCTTGTTAATGCATGGTGAACTACCTATATGATATATGCTCATGCAATACATGATTTCTAAATATAATACATTTAATGCATAAAATCAATGTATTCAAATGCATGAACCTAATTATCATATATTTCTAGATGATGTCTCATTTAAGTGTGTGAAGAAGATCTTGCTCCTGACCTTGGCACGGTTTTGAACTTTCGGAAAAACCGTCTCACTTCATATGTAAAAGGAAAAGAGATTGTGCTAGATTTAAAAACTTTTAGTTCATTGTGCTGTAACATACCTCTTGAAGGTAACATTGTTGGTTTCGGACTTCAATGTGATTGGGATAACTATGATCGTAAGGAATTCTACTACTCTATGTGTAGAATTTCTAAGGAAGAAAAAGAAATGCATAAGCAGCAAAGCTTTGGGAAAACTGTTAAAAACTGATATATCCTTTCTGTTGGACATCTTAAACTCGAAGATTGTTTGTTGCATTATCTTCTCAGCTATGTCATTCTACCAAAATTTTCAAACCATTCGCAAATAAGTGACATAGAACTCCAATATAGAACTCCAATTGATGTATGCCATGAAAATGAACATCAAGATAAATTGGTCTGAGATGATAATGAGGCAAATGTGGAATGTTCGAGGAACTCAAAGTCCTTTGCCTTATGCAATCCTCATAACAAATTTTCTACAACATTTTGGTGTGTCTACAAATGGTGAAACTAATGTACCTCTAAATCTTCGCGAAAGCAAGATTGATGTGGAAGTTTCCACAAAATGGGTTTTTTCTGCTGATCCTCGCGATAGAAGTGGTTGCACCTACAGGCACACAACTGATAGAGAACTCGCCTCTGCTGACCAAACAGAACCTAGCCCTCGCACACCACAACCTTCTGAGTTTCATGTTCAATCTTCCTCATCTGTCGTTATGCCTTCAAACCAGATGATTATGGACGAGTTGGATTCTCTTCGAGGCTACATCACTAACTGGATGGATGCTCTCGATACTCAGAATCAGCAAATCCAATATGAACTTCATTGTCTCTCCTCTAAGCTGAGCAGAATGGAAGTTGATGAAGACAATTCTGAGCCTGAGTCTTAGAGTGTGTCTAGGATTGTGTTATTCTGTTTGTATTTTCAGCATATTTCTGAACATTGTTTTTTTATTATGTTTTTATGTTTGAACATCTGCTTTACTATATTACGTTATGATTTAAATGTTTGAACATCTATATTATGATATGCACTGTTATTATTGCTATATTAATTGTGCTATATATCATGTATGTTATATATATTGTGTTGGACTCTTGGCTTTTCTACTTTTTGATGAAGTCAAAAGGGGGAGAAAAGTTGGGAGAATGTATTTTCTGTCAAATTTTATTCCAGACACTTCACTCCAAACGAAAGGGGGAGCATATAAGATAGGGGGAGCATACTCAATACAACTCAAGATATATCATCAAGTATGCTACTCTCATAAAATTCAGAAAGCTACATTGTCAAGAAGATATTCGTTCGTCATCATCAAAAAGGGGGAGATTGTGAAGAAGATCTTGCTCCTGACCTTGGCACGATTTTGATGAAGACACCAACATCACCAAAAAGAAGAAAAAGAAGATGACTTATGAAGACAAATGAAGATAAAGCTTCAAGACATTAGATTAAGTCTTTGTAAGTACTTTTATCCTAAACTCTTAAGTATATACAAGTATAATTGCTCAAACTATTTTTTAGAAAATGAAAGGCACTTTTAAACGACTTAATTTTTTTTTCAAAAATAGTGTGTAACATGTTACTTAATTGAGTAACAGGTTACATGTGTGAGAAAAGAGTTATCCAACTGAAAAACGG
>NC_032011.1:27989228-28067991 GCF_001865875.1 Lupinus angustifolius | reverse complement strand
GACAAGAAGGTGAACCAGTATAAAACTCCTTGTGTACTCTCTTCTCCTTATCTCTTCCATTTTATTTCCTATTATTTTTCTGCATATTGTTCCGCTGCACTTTAACTTTGATTTTGCAGAAAAAGCGGTCATTATTTTAAGACAACTAATTCATCAAAACATAGGCAAAACATTGCTAGTGCAATCCTTGACACTTTGCGCTTTCATATAAATCGAATACTACAAAATATAATAAGCCACAATATGAAATTAATATAATAACAGTATTTTTTTAAATTATTACTGGAAAAATATGTCATTGATTTGATTTTATTGTAATTATATAATTGATGATTCTACCTCTATTTTATTAAAAGCAATCATAAGATATACAAAGTTGTACGCATTATAACGCATATTTGATTTATATTTTGTTTGAATTAATTTTTATTCTTTAATTTCATTAGGTTAGGATTTGACGAAATATTTTTTTTCTACAAATTTTAATCAAAGTAATAAAAAGATTCTCACAATTGATTTTTTATTTTATATAATCCAAATAAAATTATATATGTTTTCCCGTGAATATATCTACCATTATTATCATTTAATTAAATGATAGTAATTATATTTTCTAAAAATTCTCATTCGTTATACTAATATATATTCAAAAACTGTTATGATTTTTAATCTTCTTAATCTAGTATCTTTAATATTCTAATTATGTTATACTTCCTATTATTACTATTTTAATATTATAATAGTAAAATTGCAATATTAGAAGCAAGCAGTAAACCCCAAACAAAATATATCTATAATGAGTGTTGCCTAAATTGGGAGATGTTAATCTATTTTCCTCCTTGGTCAACGGCCAAGAGAATAATTCGTTTCAACTGTAATGTCTAACTTTAAGGTGGCCCGCGAAATTCAAAAGTTAGGCAACAAGAAACGTATGAGGATGGAAAAAGGGGTTTCAAAGTCTATAAATCTGGATGCATTAACCAATAATAAGAAGGAATGCAATTTCAAAATATGACTTATCTTACGAAGGAGTGTATTATTAGCATTAAAGAGAATAATTGTAATTCTATGAGCAATTCCCGTGGGAACCTAGAGCATGGCATTAATGACATCATGATTGAAGGAAATGATCACCCTTCTTTCATTAAGTCTATTTCAACTAACAAATCAAAGTTATTGGGAAGGGATATAAGAGTAATTAAGGGAATTTCATTCATGCATTCCAATAGCCAAACTCTATCCACGTTACAAGATGTAGTTAATCCAACTAAGGTTGCCTTCAAAAATATAATATTTTGGAATGCATATTATGAATATTCTTGAAATAAAATGTAAATAGAATATTCAAGATACTAAATTAGGAAGATTAAAACACTATGATTTCAGGGCTTAAATAATATATCGGATGAGAATTTTCGAAACATTTAATTACTACCATTATATTATTTAATCGAATGATAATAATGGTATATATATTCACGGAAAAATATAAATATTTTTTATTAGGAATATATAAAAATAACACATCAATTATGAGAATATTTGTATTAACTTGATTAAAATTAGTGGAAAAACAATATACGTCAAATACTATCCTAATGTGTTTTTTCAAAAAGAAGCATTATCTCATCCTACTAGCTTTTCAAATTCTTCAATATAACAAAATAAGATAAAACAATAGTATTAAAATTAATACTCATGGATTTGAGATATTTTTAGTATATTTTAAACTAAAAATTAATATATGTACACATAAGATCAATTATAAAATCAAGAGTTTGAATATAAATCGAATATTATAAAACATAATGAGCCATAATATAAAATTAATATAATAATAGTCTTACTTTTATTAAAATTACTAAAAAATAATATGTCTTTGATTTGATTTTATTTTGATCATTTAATTGATAATTCTACCTCATTATGAGTATATTTTGATTAGTGTTTAGTGGTTGCTTCTAATATTGCAATGTTACTATTACTATATTAAAAACAAAAAACAGGAAATATAACATAAACAAACTATTATAGGTAGTAGAATAAGAAATTTAACAATCATAACAATTTATATTAAACTGAAATTATTAATATTATTAGGGGGTCATGTATGAGCGTGATTATGAAAAACCATGTCTATTACAAGTATCCATTGCACGAGAGACATGTGATTATTGGATTCCTAAAATATAACATAAATAAAATATTAAAGACACTAGATTAATAAGATTAAAAACCATAACAACTTTTGAATATATATTAGTATAACAAATGAGAATGTAACTTATGAGAGTTTGTAGAATATTTAATTACTATCATTGTATTATTTAATTAAATGATAACAATGGTACATATATTTATGGGAACATATAAGTACTTTTCATTAAAAATATATATATAAATAACAAACCAATTATGAGAATCTTTTTATTATTTTGATTAAAAATATCTCATCAAATCCTATCCTAATGTGTTTTTCAAACAAATTAGAAACAATATCATATCTTAATGGTTCATCAAATCCTTAAGAAAAACAAAATAAGATAAAACAATAGTATTAAAATTAATATTCACAGATTTGAAACGTATATTTCAGACCATAAATTAATACAGTTACACATAAGATCAATTATAAATTCAAGAACTTGTATATAAATCCAATAATACAAAACAAAATGAAACCCTATCTAAATTTAATATAATAACAATCTTACTCTTATTAAAATTATTGAAAAACAATATGTCTTGGATTTGATTTTATTGAGATCATGTAATTGATTCTTCTATCTCTATTTTATTAAAAGCAATCGTGAGATATTGTTGAAAGACTTTTTTTTTCTGCTTTCAATGCTTAGTGATTAGGCAAGTTTCTGATTTATTTAGTTACTAGTTTATTCTTTGTTCGTCATCTCGGCTTTGTTGGATAGGATTTCCAACGCTAACATAATGGTTTCAAGAATATTACATTTGATCAAAAACTTAACTTTATTGAATTATTAACAACTTCATATCATCTCCGTTTTGTGGAATAAATTCCAACACTTATTTAATGGTATAAATTTAGCAAATTAACCCGAGTGATAATGAGTGATATTTATTTATTTAGTGACTTTATTTATTTACTCCATTTTCGGGTTCTTTTTAACCATACCATAAAGGTTGGTCTCATTTTATTAAGTTAATCATACCATTTCTTACGAAAGGTTGGTATCAAAGGATTGGTATAAAGAATAAAGCAATAAATAAATGTTAGTTGCAGAAATGTAAATGACAGAAAATAAATGTTAGTTGCGGAAAGTAATTGACTCAAAATAAAAGTTAGTAGTTAGATCACTCATTATGATTGTGTATTTTTCATTTCCACAAAGATACAATTTATGAATTAAATTGCACTTTGATTCAAGGTTTCTTTCTTTGTCAACAAATAAAATTTATAAGTTAACACTTTACTATTTTACATTTGCATCTCTTTCAAGATTCACTTATAGTATAGTATAGGGTTATGCCAAGCCAAAGACAATTTCATAATAGAAGATAATCATATAGACATATTATAGCAAAGATAATGATTACACACTTTTTTTTAAAAGATATTCAAAGACAATCATGCCTAATAATTTTGGCTTCTAAAATGTAACTAACAATAGATTAATTGTATACAATATCATTTCTGTAACTGACTGTGTAACATCCCTCCTTTCAGCACCTTGCTTAGGTAGACATAGGACTATATATATATATATATATATCTGTGTGTGTGGATGTGTATGTGCTTATATAAATATGTTTAATAGTTGTTTTGAAAAAAGAGTTATTAGAATAAGAATTAACTTACTTGGATAACAAGTAATTGCATGTAGAGTTTTGTTAAGAAGTAATAATTAGAGAATTTCTTTACGTAGATAAAATGGAGTAGGTTGTCACACCCTACTTCAGACTCCATTAACATCATTTACCCTTGAACATAAGTTGCTTAAAATAGCAAATTATATTAGTTCTTAATATAGAATTAAGATTAGAAGTGGGTTTAGAATGAGAAAAATAAGTTAGTTTTTAAGTTCAAGAAAGCGCATATTTAGAGTTTTGAGCATAAATAGAGTTAGGAAGATTATTAGAAAATATCAACGGTTGAAAATGTTCATAACATACATATAAATATCATACAATAAAGAATCAAAACTTAACCAAAAGTAATAACTTGAATTTATTGTGTAACGCCCCGAAAATTACTCCCATGTTGTAATGCTACAAAAATTACTCCAAAAAAAATTGCTCAAAGGTGGGTAAATTTTTTTTAATAATGCAAAATAAAACTTGTTTCCTTATATTTGTTTCCTTTTCGGGACATCACTTTATGTAACATAAATTGTGGAAAATCAAAAATCGTTACATAATGGTAACCAAAAACAACTCAACATATCTTTGAATACTTCTTCATTGAAAGAACGGAAACGTTAATACGAAATACAATACGGAATGAAATCTTCGCCTAAACTGGAACTATACAAAATAAGTTGAGTCATTCAGCACATTAAAAGTACCCTATAGAGGGGAAAGACCAAAGGTTTTTCCAAAAAATGGATTGTGTAAGAGGCAGATGAGTGATTTAAGGGATTTTGTGTAAGAGGTATGTACTTTTGCTTGTTTGACATGCAAGCTTCACTCATGAAAGTGATTTGACATCTTCAGCAAAACATTCGCGATTAAACCATGCTTGATATTGCGCGCTTATTCTCGGCCGGATATTAAAAATCTCCCGATTTTGGTTTACGGGATAAATGGAAATGGTTTCTAGCGGCTAGCTCTAGTGTCCACGGGTGAGCTAGAATACTTGCTCGGATCCTCC
Source organism: Lupinus angustifolius (assembly GCF_001865875.1). Taxonomy (NCBI): domain Eukaryota; kingdom Viridiplantae; phylum Streptophyta; class Magnoliopsida; order Fabales; family Fabaceae; genus Lupinus; species Lupinus angustifolius. The sequence goes on along the minus strand of NC_032011.1, from coordinate 28,063,145 downwards.
TCCTTCTCGGAATTAGAGGAGAGGTCTACTACCTCAATGGAGTCCTCTATGCATATTAACTTTACACAATCCTCCTCTTCAGCTTCCAGCTCCTCCTCAACCTCCATCTCCTTCTCCGGGTCATAGGACGAATTATGTAACATCCCTCCTTTAACTTACTTGGATAACAAGTAATTGCATGTAGAGTTTTGTTAAGAAGTAATAATTAGAGAATTTCTTTACGTAGATAAAATTATATTAGTTCTTAATATAGAATTAAGATTAGAAGTGGGTTTAGAATGAGAAAAATAAGTTAGTTTTTAAGTTCAAGAAAGCGCATATTTAGAGTTTTGAGCATAAATAGAGTTAGGAAGATTATTAGAAAATATCAACGGTTGAAAATGTTCATAACATACATATAAATATCATACAAAAATTTCATAAACATCTAATGGTTAGATCTTAAGAGATGAAGAAATAAAAAATGAAGAACTACCTTGAAGTTCTTAGAAATTCAAAAGTGAAGAAGAGTGAAAATGCCAAGGGTTTTTCTCTAAGCTAGGAGTTGGCTTTTAAGGACAAGAAATCAGATTTGGGGAGGGGAAAGACCAAAGGTTTTTCCAAAAAATGGATTGTGTAAGAGGCAGATGAGTGATTTAAGGGATTTTGTGTAAGAGGTATGTACTTTTGCTTGTTTGACATGCAAGCTTCACTCATGAAAGTGATTTGACATCTTCAGCAAAACATTCGCGATTAAACCATGCTTGATATTGCGCGCTTATTCTCGGCCGGATATTAAAAATCTCCCGATTTTGGTTTACGGGTAGAACTTCGAAACACAGAATTCAGAGTGAAAAATATTTAGAAATGCGTTCTGGATGAACTTGATGTCTATCTTGAATCAAAATAATATTTCAAAACCAATGGAGAAATTGGAATTCGATTCCGAGTTATGGAACTCAAAAACATGTTTGTGGGCCGAATTCGGACGAATTTGGGCTCGGTAGCAGCTCAAAAACTTTCCGTCACAGAAAATTACAAAAATTTACTACAAAATAGGAAATCACAAAAAAAAATACTAAAACTCAACTATGGTTTGGGATCTTTAAATAAAGTTTGAGGTGATCAAGCTAAAACTGCAGTATGAACTTCAGAAAGAATCAAAATTTAACCAAAAGTTATAACTTGAATGTATTTATTTCAAAAGATGATACAATTGAAGAGAAGAAATAACATTACACCATAATCCAAATCAATGTTTAGGAGCATGAGCCATCTATCCAAGGATGAGATGCTTTTGGATCCAAATGAGATTACAAAATTATGTTTTTGTATCGCATTTGCCATCTTTTTTCTCCTATTGAATTTCAAGTAAAATTTACAACAAAATTATCTAGAACAAGATTACAACCGATACTAGAATTTCTAGAAGAATAAGTGAAGAATAAGAATGAAGAATGAATGTGAAATCAAGTGTTATGTGATGTCCCAATGGGTGGAATGGGGGCTTTATTTATAGGCAACTAGGTCACCGCCTGGCTCACCTGCTTGCCCATGCTAGGCGCACCAAACCCTTCAGCATGGGTTTAGTCAATGATCAAGCAGCTTAGTCAGTTGTTTGGTGTTAACTCACCAAAGTTAGTTGTGAGCTACTTGACTAGGCTATTGTATGCTACTCTAAAAGTGCTCAGGGGCCTTGTCAAGTAAGGTCATGCATGATGTCAAGGTTGTTTGGTGGCTAATTTAAGTTGACTCCTTGTTGGGTCCAGCCTTCCTGGCTACGTATGTGTCAATGTTGAGCTTCTTGCTTGAGGAGTTTGTCCTACTCTGTCTAGGTGTGTGGTTCCAACTCAGCGGTCCCAAGGTGTACGTTGAGCTGCCTGCTTCAGCAGGTTGGCTTGTGTCAGGTTTGAGTCTGGCCGTGTAAAGCTTCTGCTTGACCGAGCCAAGTTGGTGTCAGGTCACATGGGCGGTGCTAAATGTCCACGCCAGGCTGCTTAGTGAGCAGCTTCATGTGTGCATCAAAATGGCTTATGTGGACACCTCATTGCTTGACTATGTATTTTTTGATTATTTTTCTTCTCTTCATTTTTCCTAGAAACTTTACACAAGATTTGGAAAAGCGGTGGAAAAAATAAAAAAAATCAAAATATGACAATTTATCTAAAAAGTGTTGAATTAAGTTGGTTTTGTCTGATTTGCATAGGATAAATGTCATGAAAAGTGCATGAAAATTAGGTATTTTTGGCACTTATCAGATATACAAAGTTGTATGCATTATAACGCATATTTTGATTTATATTTTGTTGGAATTATTTTTTATTTTTTAATGTTAGACAACACTCTTTATGAATATATTTTGTTTAGGGTTTAGTGCTTGATTCTAATATTGCAACGTTATTATTGCAATATTAAAATAGTAATAATAGGAAATATAACAAACAAAATATTAAAAGTAGTAGATTAAGAAATTTAACAACCATTATATTTATTTAATTTTATTTGTTTGTAGTTATTTTAGAATCAAATGTTAATAATGTGTGTTTTAAACTACTCTTATTTTATAATCAAATAATAATAAGATTATAAATTTAATGATGATTTTTTTAATCAATAGGATAATGATGTGTTCCTGAATACTTTGTAAAATTTCATGTAGTTCTTTTTCAAATAAAGTAATACAAAGTATAATCAAGTTATCTCTCAACCACCAACATTCCATTTTCAAGTAAGTCTCTGCATCATCTTATTTATATGATACTAGACTAAGAAGATTAAAAACTATAACAACTTTTGAATATATATTAGTATAACAGATGAGAGTGTAACGGATGAGAATTTTCAATATATTAAATTATTAATATTTTATTTTTTATTAAAGTATATCATCAGTATATATATTCACGAGAAAATATAAGTTTATTAATAATATATAAAAATAATAAATCAATTATGAAAATATTTTTATTATTTTGATTAAAATTATTGGAAAAAATATTCCATCAAATCATATCCTAATGTGTTTTTCAAAAAGAGAATAATTTATGGATTAAATTCTCAATATTTTCTCTATTTGTTTTTTGATAGATATTTAACCATTAAGATCTCTTTCTTTGGAGAACACATTTTCCATTGTGTGTCACTCAATTTGTTACTTATTATAAAAATATATATTTAAGTTAAAAATATAAGAATTAAGTATTTTTCTCGTGATGATGTATAATGAGTGGTGTTACTTGTATGTTAAAATTTTGATATCAAGAATTGTCACTTTTTATTAAGGAAACAGAGAATGAAATCGTAAAATAAACGAAAAAAACCCTTCTCTTTTCCTACAGTGAAATGTGTCAAATTTTAGTGTCTAAATAACGTTAATCCAATGTAAATCTTTCACGGTCTATACATAAAAAAATCCAAAAAATGAAGAAGAACAAACTACAAAAGCAAAAAACCAGATAAGCAAGTTGTGATAAGTATTTTCCACTGCAAGCAACCCTTCATAAACTTAGGACATGAGTCAAGTTACCAAAAATCCATGCACAAAGTCATACCCAAATGCTTCTTATAAATTTCACAATATTATTACACCCAAGCCACTGCATCTACCACATAGAATCTCTGATTTCTAAAACATCCATCAATTTACATAAATAACAACCAAAATGGCCTTTACTCAACCCAATCATTTCAACTTCCCTCAATACCCTTCTCCACCATCACCTTCTCATTCATTTTATCCTCCCCCTCCTCCATCATTCCGACCACCGCACCCGCCACCATCTCATCCATTATCTCCACCACCACCACCACCACATCTATACCCTCCACCATCACCATTTCATCCTATTGTTCCTCCTCCACATGTGTTCCCACCTCCAGCCCCGGTTCCAGTTCCACCATCACCTTCTCCGAATAACCACCCTATAGTAATAGTGGTTGTGTTTGTCTCCTTGGGTGGCCTTGTGCTACTTTCACTGCTGACATTTGCTCTATGTTGCTCTATTAAGAAGAGTAAGGAGAAGAAAACTCGAGAAACGGACATCATTCGTGTCGATGAGCACAAAGAAATAAAAGAAACAATTGTGACTGACCCTTTTGGAAAACAAGCAGTGGTGTTATCAGTTGAAGATGATGTACACATTGAGGAAGAAATAGGTAAGAATGAAGAGAAAGTTGGTCACAGTTTGCATGCTGAATCTCATCAAGGAAATTCTAAGAGTAAGAAGAATAAGTCTCAAGAAATGGATATCATTCATGTTGATGAGCATAAGAAAATAAAGGAAACCATTGTGGCTGACCCTTTTGGACAAAAGGAAGTGGTGTTATCAATTCAAGATGATTTACACATTGAGGAAGAAAAAACAAAGAATTATGAGAAATTTGATCAAAATTTGCATGCTACAGAAGATCAAGGCAATTCTAGTAGCACTATTGTAGGAACTACTTCCTCTGATCATGAACATCAGCAAATTGAAAACAAGGTTTGATGGAAAGAATTATGTGTTCCCTCAGAGAATTAAAGATAACCAGATACTCAATTTCATTATTGAAGATTAACAAAGCTTTTGATTAAATGCTAAAATGGATTTCCATCAAAAGCTTGCTTTATTTTATTTCATTTCATTTAATGTAATAAATCTGTTGAATACTTGACTTATGTACAAAGTTGATAAAACTTCTGAGTTATAAGTTACACCATTAATATTAAGATATTAAATAAACAGTCAATTTAGTGGCAAAATCCAGACATAATTAGTGTATGAAAAAAGCACACACCTAAGCCTAGTCAAAATCCTCTCCCATACTACTAAAGAGGAAAGTGCTGTAAAAAAAACAGAGAAAAATCAAAATACATTAACAGCTTTTTCTTTGTTTTTCCAAAGCTGGAACTGGAGATGATTCTGATTTGGTAAGTTTTAACACTACGATATATTTTTTAAAGCAATGTAAATGAATCAAGGGAAATAAATACCTCAAGAACAGCAACAACGTTATAAAAACATCATTTTATTGATCAAACATTAGACAAACACAAAAGTCCTTGTCACTCACTACATTCAAACCTCACACAAATTCATATTTTTCTTTTCACAACCAGAAAGAGAACATAGTCCCACAGCAGGGACTATTTCATCATCATTGTTCAATAGTTTTACTCTTCCATGCGGATGATACATCTGATGGACTCTCCTTTCAGCATTAAATCAAAAGCTTTGTTAATCTCTGAGAATGGAACTGTGTGAGTGATGAACTTCTCTATTTCCAGCTCCTGAAACATCACCATAAGATAAAAATCACATTGGCAACACAAAATTTAGTAAAATACATCATGAAGTATTATTGTTTGTTTCTACCAAAACAACTGCACAATGTAATTGAATATATAAGCTTACCCCTCTCATGTACTTCTCCACAACCCCGGGAAGATGGGTTCGGGGCTTGTAGTTACCATAGAAGGTACCCTTAAGAGTCCTCTCATTCAAGAAATTCACAGGATGAGTTTTGAATTCAACATCTTTGCTTGGCACTCCAACAAGTACAGCAACACCCCAGCCCTGAGAACAAGAAACCAAAGTTATTCCTTAGAAAGTTTTATGTCAGCATTTTTAGAACAACTTGAGCAATTGGGTTTTGGTTTAAGTACATCATGAACACATTCAAATGCTGAGATCATAGCTTGGATGCTTCCGGTACATTCGATAGCACGATCAACACCTCCATTTGTCATTTCAGCAATCACCTATACACCAACATTCACATATATATATATATATATATATATATATCAGTCTCAAAAACTAGAACTACTTGTTGGACAAGTATATTATAAACTTCATTTTTCAGCAATCACCTATACACCAACATTCATATATATATATATATATATATATATCAGTCTCAAAAACTAGAACTACTTGTTGGACAAGTATATTATAAACTTCATTATGTTATTTATGAACTAACCTCTTGAACAGGTTTGCTATGTTCTTTTGGGTTCACAAACTCATTAACCCCAAATTTCTTAGCTGCCAATAAGAATAAAAACAAGTAAAAAATCAGAAATACAATCAATAAGTGAATGGTCATTGAATTTATGCTGTGCTGAATCTTTAAACATTTGATGGAAGAAGAATTCATCTACCTTCTTCAAATCTGGATGAAACTAAATCAACCCCAATGATTCTTTTTGCACCAGAAATCCTTGCCCCTTCAGCAGCCTAAAATTTTTGGATTAAAAAGAAAAAACAGGAGTTAATGTCTCCCTTTATCAATTGCTATAAAACTACAATTCGCATACAAAAGGATGCACATACAGCAAGGCCAACAGCTCCAAGTCCAAAAATTGCAACAGAGGAACCGGGTTTTGGTTTTGCAACATTGATAGTGGCACCAAGACCTACAAGCATGAATGAAATTGAATGGTGAGGGGAAAAAATTGCTAGCAACTATGCTGCATTTTCCAACACTATCAAGGTTCTAATTATGGCAATTGCGGCGGCCACAATATCATGATTTTGATGATCTCCATGACCCCAATTACGGGCGCAATTTCGATAAAAGCAATAAAATGATTATCACAACTAGAACCTTGAAGACTATATATATATATTGCTATGTCAAGGCAGGATGTTCCAAACCTGTACAAATTCCACAACTAAGAACACAAACTTTGTCAAGTGGGGCTTCAGGGTTGATCTTTGCAACACATCCCGCATGGACCACGGTGTATTCACTGAATGTCGAGGTTCCGACAAAATGATGCACAGGTTGTCCCTTAACAGTGAACCTTGACTTTCCATCATTGAGCATGACACCCCTATCAGTGTTGATCCTAAGAAGATCACACATGTTGCTCTCTTCTGACTTGCAATGTGGGCATTCTCCACACTCTCCGGTGAACACCGGGAGAGCATGGTCACCTGGTTTCAGATGAGTCACACCCTCTCCTACACTCTCCACAATCCTGAATTATGAACATCATGCCAACATGATCAATTAAATGTATCACTACTGATTATAAGGAATATACAAAATATGTATAAATAGGGCTATGATTTATAGTTTTATACCCTCCAGCTTCATGACCAAAGATACGAGGAAACAATGGAGTCTGGCCCTGAAATGAGGGGGGGAAAGAAAACCATGTTAGAACAAACAAAGGAAACTAATGACTATGTTTAATTTTACATTGGAAAAAAATGAACATGTCAATTATGCTTAAATTAATGGACATAGATCATTTGTCTCAAACAGTATCTCATTATCTATTCCAAGCAAATCAGATTGTTACTTTTTATTTTTTTTAAATTTCTTTTATTTGCCAATATATCATTATCATTAGCCTAGGACAGGGTTCTTAAGGACGGTTTATCCATGTCCTAAATTAATTGTGGGATAAAGGAAAAAAAAAACTGATAGTAGTCCCTCACCCGGTAATAAACTAATCACTCTCGAGATACATGGTTGTTACTCCCACTCCCAACAAGTGTCTCTCCCAGAAATCACACTCTTAACATTTTGGTCTTTCTGGATAACTAAGATACTAGACTAACGACTTGTTGATCGGTATAAAGGAAAATGAAAATGAAATAATGTTACCTTAGCTTCCCAGAAGTAAACATCAGTATGGCAAAGAGAAGTGAAGAGGATCTTCAAACGCACTTCACCAGCCTGTGGTGGTGCCACCTCTACTTCTTCGATCACCAGTGGCTTCCCTGCCTCCCATGCAATAGCAGCTACAACATTTCAAAAGCACCAATCAAAACATATAATCATGAACACATATAATATCATAGGTGGAAAAAAAAACAATAAAGACATAAAAGAAAAACAACAACCCAAAATGGAGCTTCAAAAGAAGGATCCATAACAGGAAAGGGTCATAGTAATAAGTAAAAATAACAGATTGTTTTTTTTCCTTTCAGAAGTGGTCATAAAAATCATAGGGGAAAGTAATAAAAATAAATAATAATAATAATAACAAAAAGATTAATAGAATTGATAGCATGAAGGGATTGCATGTTATATATCACTATCATCTATGATCTATGATCTATAACTTCGAATAAGAAACAAGAATGATGATGATGATGCCATTGCTAACCTTTGCATTTGATAACCTCACCAACAGTGCTAGACATATTGCTAGTGATTAAAATACTGAGAACAAAGATGGATCAAAGAAATGAAGATTGTATTGTATTGTATTGTGTTAATGATTAAGGATGAAAGTGAAAGAATAAAAAGTACTATTTATAGTAGTGGGGAACATGTGAAAATAAAAGTCTAAAACCACCAAATATTCTATAAACTTAGTATAATACCACTTTGGGTACTGTTATTGGTTTATATTACAACTGGCGCCTAAGGTTCTTAAGTTTATAATGCATACACGTACCTATGTGCTGGTTTCTTTTATTTCTAACCAGAACCGTAAAACATTAAGTGGTTTTGCTTTAATCTAATGACTAATCCACAAACAATCGAAAACGACGTGCTAAGACAAAGACACGGTCTCAATAGTAAACGTGGGCCACAATTACATGTGTTCAGTTTTTTGTTTACTTTTCTTTTGTCTTGTTCCTTATTTTCTGAGCTGCTGTCCTAAGATGTATATGCACCCCTTTATTAGCATTAGTTAAAAAATAAAAGATGAATTTAATATGAGTTTAAAATTTATGCATATATGTCGTAAAGATTTATGTATTGTTAATGTATTATTTTTGTATATTTTTTGTTTAAAAGTTAATAGTGATTAAAAATGAACGATGGATCGTATAATATAATGATAGTGTAAAAACTCTTATATTATTAATGTATAAATAAATCTTAATATATATGTAATAAATTTAATTTTTTGATCAATGAGAATAAAATGGTGGAGCCATATACATTTTTGGATGGAAGATGCACTCTTCTTATTTTCTTTTCTCTTTTATAAAATGTATGCATCTAATATGTATAAATTTTTATACTAATAATGTATAAATATTACTCTTTTAGAAAAATAAAATAAGACATATTCAACTAGACATGTTTTAAGATAAATATATTTATGTTTTATTGAGGGAAGATTGTATTGCCTCTCTCTAGAAATATATCTTCACAAATATCTTTCTCCCCTTTCCTATATGTTATGTAAATTTTTATTGGTAGAGAATTTGAGTAGAACTTGACTTGCCTCAACTATACTTAATTTTTAGTAATTTACTTTTAACATGTAATGAAGGAGGAACCACATATATGGTACTTGGCAGTGGGGCATGTGCCCCACAAAAATATTATAATAAGAAGTTATAATAGGTATATTTTTTTCTTTATTGCATATTTAAAATTGAAATTCCTTCTAGAGTTAACTGTAATATAAATGATGACAGCTACAAAAGTTTCGTTTCCTTTACAAGTAAAGATAGTAAAGGAATGAATTAATCTATATTTCAATTTAGGCATTATAAGTTTATTTATAGACATTATGAGTCTATCAAAAGTTATTTATAAATTCATATAAATTTATTAAAATTTATTTTAAATTAATTAATTCATCTATATTTAAACTTAATTGGTGAATTTCAATTTATTCATAATTCATTTTCACGGATTGAATTAATATCCAATTTATTTCATATTTTAATTATAACTAAAAGCAAGAAAACAAATTATTCATTTAAAAACCACAATTTCAATAAAACATTGTTTTAGAAAACAGTTTTTTAAAACAATGATAAAAAACATCGTTTAACATGTTTTAACAAAATATATCTTATAAAAAACTTTGTTAAAAAAAATCATTTATTTAAATACTTTTAAAAAGAGCTTTTTAAATTATTATTTTTAAATGAGCTTTTTAAATTATTATTTTTAAATGAGCTTTTGCGATCTTTTGAAAAAAAAAATCATTTTTATAACATTCTACAATAAAAATTGGCCTTCAAGATCAATTCATTTTTTTAATTAGAACCAAAATCACTTTAGAAAATAAATCATCCATTTCATACCCACAATTTCAATATAACATTTTTTTTAAAACTTGGTTTAGAAAACTGATTTTTAAAACAATATTCAAAAACACGTTTAAAAAACATTGTTTAATAACATATTTTAAAAATATATATCTTTTAAAAACACTTTTTTTTAAAGAAAATCATTTTTTTATAAATACTTGTAGAAATTATTGTTTTCAGAAGAGCTTTTAGATGTTTTTAAAAAGTGTTTTTTTAGAACTTTTGAAAAAGCCATTTTTCTAACATTCTACAAGAAGAATTGACCTTCAAGATTATACGTGTAAAACCTTTAGTGGATATTTAGATATGTTATTTATTTCCCTCCTTAAAACAATCAAAATATCTAAAAGAATGATTACTAATCAACACTACAACTAATGTTATGAAATACGAGCCAGATATTAATCCGGAAGAGGTTTCGTACAAGTTTTAATCAGTTTAATCGGTTAGACCATCCAGTCCAACCGGATGATGTCATAATATCATGCTTTGTCATTAAAAATATTGTCCCATGCCTTAAAAAAAATTGTGTCATGTTGATGTTAATTTTTTTGCAAAAGTACCTGATCATGTTTGTCTTTCCCTTTTCATGCATCTTGGCTTTCTATTGTTGGAATTTCTGACAATTTATGGGTCACAAATATAATTCTATAATTGTGTTATGGCCATTATGTAATTAGCCAAAATATAAAATGATCTTAAGTAATTAATTTGGTGGCTAAGGGCATATGTGTCATGAAATAATAATAAGTGTAGATACCTTCAGGCAATTTCTGATTTGATGAAGGGACTGAATCAGAATTATTGCAACTAAAGTAGTAACCACTACGGGGTTACTTTTATGGGTTATGGTCCCCATTTGTAGAGCAACAGGTTTTCAGGTGTTAAGGTTAAGGAGAATAAGGTAGGATGAGAATAGTGTTATCCAGGATAGGATGACACTATCCACCCATCCATAAGGCTCATTAGGTATAAGGATGAGGTTTCTCCTCATAACCAAATAGCTAAGGCATTCTCTCCCTAAGGAACCTTTTTCAGAAACTAAGGTATTCTCTCATTCCCCTCTAGAGAGAACTAAAGGAAAACCGTAAGGCGCTCTATCATCTGGAAGATCATCGCACCCTCATACCTTCGAGATCCCGGAAATGGCTCAACAAGGTATGTTCTTCTTCTTCACCATGAACTCATTTGGGGTTTCTTCGGTCTGGACCATGGATGTTCCATTTGGGTGTATGTATGGGCATACACATTCGGTTGTGGGAACAAAGCCATGGTCATAAGGACTTCCGCATTCACTCTAAGGATTTCGGATGGAGAAGGCATTTCTCCTACATAACTATCTCATATAAAAATTAAATTTTAAATCCATCTAAGTATCATTTAAAACATTTGAAAAGAGTAAATAAAATATCTAATTTGCGCAAACTAAAAAACTACAACAACAAACTTATAATTCAGTCCTAATTTTGCAATGCACTAATAAAATAATAATTTTGATATAAAAGCTGAAAATTATGCGATGGAGTAATAATTCAATCAAATAACTTCATAAAAACCATACACTAAAGACTAAAATAAGAAACTTCTCTTCCACTAATAAATCCCACAAAACCAAAAAACATACTCTGTGACAGGAGACAGTAGCGATGAGCGATTGTGCGGTGCTGAACCTACATGTTATTTAAAACTCACCTGCTACTGTTGGGTATATTTTAGGGTGACCACTTGTTTCTATATTAGGTAATTAGGTTTTAGCTTTTAGCTTTTACTTTTTTTTTATTTTTATTTCTTGATTTTTTTAAGTGATAGTTGGCCCGCCCGGTCTAACTCATTGGGTTGTACAGGTTAACCCTGTCCAACCAGGGTGGACCGGATTACAAATGGCCCAAAACGACTCAGTAGGGTGGACGGCTTATTTATCAAGACGTGGTCGTTCTTGCCAGTGGGTGATGGTCTGACCAGTCCGACCGTCCGGTTCGGTCCGGTCCTAATAACACTGACTACGACCCTTAAAATATGGACATACATTGAATTGTTTATTTGGATTTTTTAGAGTTTTTTTATGTGTATACAACAACAATCATTTTACAATGGCACATTAGATGAGTAAGGATATTATGACTTATTAGTCACACTATAATTGCAATCAGGGGTGAGCATGGGTTGTGTAAGACTTATCCCTGACCCGAACGTATATGTTGATCAAATCATTTTTTGAACTTAGACCACAAATGTTGATTGGTTAACATTTGAACTCGAACCCGACCTTAGACTCGATTAAATATAATTCATATATAGCATTTTTAGATAAAGTCTTCTTAAAATTATTTATTAGGAAAACTATATATAATCTCCTTAAACTTAACACTTTTTACAAATAGGAACCATCATCTTTAATTCCATCCTAATAAAACCTTAAACTTTTCTCATTCATAGAATAGATCCTTATATTAAGTCTATGTTAAATTATTTTTAATTCTAAAATTTGACCTTTCAATTTTTTTAATTTATATCATTCATTTATTTATATTTAAAAATATAATAAAAAAGCAACAGAAATGATATTCTTCTTCTAAGAGAGGGAATTGGTTCATGGCATTCAATATAGTGTTATGGAGGGCTCATTCACAAAATGGTAGAAACATAATAGTCATATTAATGGTTCTGGAGGGGATTGGTTATATCCTTTCTTAGAGTGATGATTTTCACTATTCTCGTATACATAACTATGACTTTTGGAGATATGATTGTTATGCTTTTTAAGCAAGTGATGATCCACCCAAGAAGAGCTGAATGATCTTACTGGAAAAGGAAATATTGAAAGCATATGCTTTCAGTTCACATGAGATTGAAGGAATTTGCTTATTTAAGGCTTTGTTTGGGAGGGGTCTCGGAGGGGAAGGGAATTTATGGTTTTGGAAAACTTTATCCTTGTTTGAGAGTTGAATGAAGGAGATGGAATTATGGAAAGGTTTTGGAGGGTTTCAACCCTCCAAAACTCTCAATGTGTGTACTTTTAAAGTTCTCATAACTTTGGGTTTTTTTGTAGATAATATGTCAAAATAGCTAAATATTTTTAGTAATATTATATAATTATATGTTATTATCCATTTCTCATTGTTAATTATATTTTTGAAAGAAAAATGAAAAAAATATTACATTGTCATTAGTTTATTCTCCATCATCTTAATTTTATAATCTCAAATAAGAGAAATATAGTTCGAAATAGTAATTATCCAGAATTTGGTCGGCAAATAGACACATTTTATATCAAACCATTATTAACTTAAATTCGTTTTTTTATGAACTTAATCAATAAATTTTCCCTTTTCCTAACTCTCTATCATTCTTCTTTTCCCCGTAACTCTCAAACAAACAAACCATAAATGTTTTCTTCACATGTTTGGTGGTCTTGTTTTACTGATGTTTCTGTGCTGCACGTTTTCATAATTCAACTATTTAAAGCTTTTGTTTTCTTAGGTTGATGATGTTATTGTTCAAGCATTTTGAATTAAACCAACAGTAACGTCCCAGTTCCTTTTCCCCTCTCTCATGAAGAAGATGATTAGTGTTTGCATGTTATTGTTACTTTTATTATAATTTTAAAAAAATAAATCAACGGTTAGATTAAAAAAATTAAAACATCATATTTTATTATTAAATAATTGAAAAGAGAATTACTTATTTTATTAATGAGAAAAGCTTTTGAGGTTTGATTGAGATGAGATTAAACTTTATAGTTCATATTTATAAAAGAAGTAGAGTTTAAGGGGTTTAACACATTTTTTAATTTGACATATGAAATGATATATATAAATATGTTGTTACTCATGTCTATATGTTGAAAAATTAGATAATCAATGATTCTTTGACTAAAGAAATGTTATTATTTTTTACATAATTGAATAGAAACATATACAAACATAATGAGTGAGTAATCATGGGACGGGTCCGAACCGAGTTATATTTGTCCATACCCCATAAATATTAACTATGTCTAGTTTAAACCTGATGAGATCCGACCCTATTTGAGCACGATCATAGTAAGAAACCAAGTCGGGTGAACGATTATGGTCGAGTCCTACTCACCCCTAATTGTAATACATGCTTACATCAGAATTATTATATGTGCTCACATCGCCATAGTTTTCATTGATTCTGAATATGTTGATTTAATCACTCCATCTTAAAACGGGGATTCATTATATGTAATTAGGGAAAACACATAATACTCATTTATTTAAGGTTGAAGACATCACAATAGACATTCTCGTTTTATATTCATTTATTTGTTTTTTTTTTCAAAAAATTAACATTGTTTTTCTAAATGTTTAATTTAAAAAAAACAATATCATTTTATTTTAAAAATTCCACAAAAATTAATGGAAATGACATTTTGTTGATAACATGTATAACATTCTAGCAGAGATTGGACAAATGTGGTCACGTTAACACTTAATTGTGTTATACATGATCAACTTTATTAACATTAACAATTGAGTAAAAAGGGAAAGACATACATGGTTTTAGTTATAAAAATTAGGAATAGAAATGATAATTTAATTCCATGAGGAACAAATTTTTTGACAACATTAAAAATTTTGAGTGACTAAGATGGATGATTACCCCAAAATTTACTATAATAATCATTAGCCTTGAAAATTTTAATGTCACAATTATTGAAAACCCTTTGATAAAAAAATAGCTATCTAAAAAGTCCTTCATATATTTTGAACAACTTAATTTTCAATTTCCAATCTCTATGCTTAACTATTAACACATTTAACTTTTACTATTTAATGTTTATTTAAATATTTTTTATGAATAAAAATTATCTATGGTCAATATGTAAATAAAAATAAAATAAAATAACTAAATTCTCTTGTTTTTTTCATTATTTTTTATATGATTCTAATTTATCCAAGAATAAAAAATCTTTTCAACAAAAAGAGAAGAGAATAAATCTTTTCATTTTGAAAAGACCACTTACCACCTCAAAGGAAATAGGAATAAAGATTTGACATACCCGTTAAAGTCCGAAAAAATAATAGATATCATTAATGTCCCTTTAATCTCAATTGGAGGAAAGAAAAATAATTATTTATCTCTTAAACTTGAGCAGATTGAATTATTTTTAAAGCTTTCTAATATTACTTTGAATTAAAACAATTCTGTATAAACATGTTAAATATTAATTATAACTATTCATATATATTTTATAATATCAAGGTAATCAATTATATTTTTAGTTAGAGTAAATCATATTGACACCCCTGAGTTTTACTAAATTATAAAAATCATTCATCCATTTTTTGCATATACAAACCACCCGTAATTTATATGCATATATTATATTAGCTACCGATGTATGAGAGATATATAATTGTTTAAATAAAAATTAAGTGTTGAATGCAATTTTAAGTTAAACTTCAAGGGTTGTCATTGCAACTTACTCTTGATTATATACATTAGCTAGAATAAATTCTTCATTTGTAATTTTGCATATAAAATTTGATTATGAAATCATAAAATTATGTTTTTACTTCCCTTTATATTGTATGATTCGTTATTTAAGGAATGATAATAATGTAAGTTAATATTATGTTGTTAAAGTATGACTGTCATCATTTCTACAACTTAATTGAGAAACTAAAATCTAACTCTCATGGAACCAGACAACAAGTTTTTTCCTCTATTAATCTCTTAAACATTTCTAAAACTTATAATCCTACTAATAATAAATATTTGAATAATAAAATAACTCAAATACTTTAATGTTTTTTATTAACGACATTAATATAAATTATGTATAATTCTAACATATCTACAAATTAATGTGTTTTGAATATAAATACTAATTATTTTTATTTTATCTCAAGTATTGTTTTTATTTTATCTCGAGTTATTTATCATATTTTTATTGTCTCTAATAAATCTTATTGATAATAAGATAGTGATTCATGCACTATTTTTCAATTAAATCATTTTTTGTTCTAGTCTTATATCATTGACAAATGACAACGGCTAATTTAAGTGTTACGGATCAAATAATGTATATGAGATTGACTTTCAATTTAAGTTTGTTAGTACTTATTTTACAAACAAATATATTCGCTAATAACAATAATCATATAAGATATATGATATAACTTTATTTAATCTCCTAAGGCTCTATAAAGTATGATATATTATGTATCCAAATCTAAATAATACAAGAGATAATATATATTTATTAGTTTTTATTTGTTGCAAAATGCATAACTAATTATAAGGAGATGTTGGTTAAATAGACAAAATAAAAATCAATTTTGAACGACATATCCTAACAATTAATTAATTAAATTACATTAATATTCATTTGAATTTTAACTACTCGTCATTTTTTTCTTTATAAGATAACACTCATCACTAACATGGATCTTTAGTATAATTTATGTATCTAAATTAAGAATGATTTTTATGACAAAAGATAGATGATTTATGTAATTTTATTAGAACTTAGTGGTTGTGATTTGTGGTACTTTTAATATAGTTGATTCTGTTTATAGAAGAGAATGAAATATAGTTTTAAAAAAAAACTCTTTGCTGAACAGCGTATAAACTTGCAGGATGTGAGAGCAACGGTCTTGCTTTGGAAGAAGAATCCTTAAAAAGATTGGGTCATTCAAAACACCATTTCTGGATTAATGAGCTCATAAATCTTTAGTAAATTTGGCATTCAAAGTTTGAAAAAATAGCATCTTTGAATGTCAGAAACTGAAGGGAGAAATTCTCTCTCTGTCAGAGGAGCTTGAAGTGGGATTGGAATGCATGTAAAATCTACACCTTCATAAATCCCTGTTTATGTCTTGTGCTATTTGTATTAAGTCATTGCCCTTTTCCAAAGAATTTCTCTGACACAAGGAGAGTGGGTACAGTTCTCACAAAAATCTTTTTTTGATTGGTTATATATTTTGAAAGTGTTGGTCAGCTATTCCGTAAGTTATGTGTGTTATATCAAATGATTATAAAAATAATTAATTATTTTTTTAATTTAATATATTTTTTTAATCAACACAACTTATGGAATATCTTATGTGTAACGAAAATATACTTTCAAGGTCAAAATCTATTCCCTCCTAGATTTGCATCACCTTCATAAATAAGAGTTTGTAAGGGAAAAATGGAAGTATTAATAATAATTGTAACAAAAAATAATAATCTTATTTTTTTCTACCCTTGCCTCTAATTTAACCAAAAAAGGAAACTATTTAAATTTTAAACCTCTTCCCTAAATTGAGTCTTATTTTCTTTGCTGAGAGTTTTCATGCACAAGTTTAAGAAATTTGTTAGAAATTTTATACTTTTTTTTGTTACAAGAAATTTTAGTACTTTAATTACACTTCTTAATGAAATAATAATGAAATGGGAAGAAAAACAAGAGAAAAGTTTTATTGGCCTTAGAAATAAATTGAGAAATGCAAACATCCTTACATTATCTAGAAAAATTATTTGAAATTGAATTTGATACATTAAATATAAGAATTGGAGTGGAAACCATCTCAACTTCTCCCTTCCCCGACATTAAAATCATTTCAGTCAAATCTAGAATCCATAGAGAAATAATTGTCTCACCAACCAACAAAGTGTTTATCGAATGATTTAAAATCTCGCAAGATTTTTTGGATGACTGAAAAGTCAATATTCGATTTCTGTGAGTGACACTTATTGAGAGGGGCAATCATGCGCCCTTAAAGATATTAGTTCTTTACCCAAAGAGTAAGAGATACTCTTGATAATACCCAAAATAAAATTCTCACAACATGCATTAGCATTCAATGCTTGTATGTTTGGTAATAAGAGGCCAAAAGATGGAGCAAGCTAGGGGAGAACCTTCAGCTCTTCCATCTCAACAAAGAAATTAGAGTATCTTCAGCTTGGGACCCTCTCACCCTCTCAAGTTCATGTATAAAATACAAACCAAAGAAAATTACAAATGTAAAGTAACAATTAAAACTACTGTTAAAAGGAATTATAAAAAGTAATTCATACTTTTTTTCAACAAATATATACTGTAAAAGAAAAAGCCTCCCTAGAGCTACATTTATTGTTAGATGGAAAATTTTATCCATGGTTAAAAGGGATAGACATCTGATATCCCAAAACAATATACCATTTTATGTGTCACTGTTTATGATTGGTCAGAAAAATAATTAATTATTAAAATTTTAATTTAAATATATTTTTTCAACCAATCACAAACAGTGGTACATAGAGTGACACACTTTGTGGGACAACATTTGTGCTCTCCCTAGTTGAAGGTAGATATGTGCAACTTAAATAATCCAACCTGGGTGGAGAAAAGCTAATAAGACAGCAAAATAGCTCATAAAAGATGAGGTAAAAGATATAACAACGAATTTTCGATCCCACTAAGTGGGGTCAAATAAATATATAGGTCGAAATACGTTATAATATTCTATCATAAATCATGTTTATTGACAAAGCATTGATCTCTAAAACTTTTGCAATTGTTTCCCCTATTGGTTTTCTTGACCCCATCTTCCTCTAGAAAGTGGACGGACCTTCATTTCATAGGAAAGTAAAATATATATTTTGACAAATTTCTCTACAACAAGATTATCAAGCTTGAGCTAATTTTGCCAAAATAACTAAGTCTAAAATCTTCACATCCAAAGTGTCGTCTACCTTTACAATACCATCGGTACCATCAACACCAATCAACTTGCCTGTAGCACCACGCAATGCACCACCCATGATTTTTATTTTGTCTGATTTCCTTGGCACTACAGCTTCCATTTCACTAGGAAGGGCTGTTATTGTTTCACCATTTCCGCTAGATCCAAGAGCTACCCTGCAAGAGCCATCCTGAAGAACAACCCACCACTCGAACAGTGAAAAATTATGAAGAAAAACAAACAATTCCTAAATAATTTTCTTGCCATAATTTGTCTCAACTTGAAGATCACTTGGCTTACAGACCTAACAGCAACAAGCATATGCATACACAGGCAAGTTTCTAGGGAAACGTACCGGAAGAAGCTCACGTATAACTCCAAGTGATTCCTCTCCGGGCTTGTGTACATTGACTAATATGTCTGGTATAAACCAAGGCCCTTCGTTGTCCCCAGCTACAACAAAATTAAACCATTAAATGGCAAACTTACATTGAAGAAATACAATGTGATTTTATGTCTTGGCTTCTGATCCAATCAAATAATGTAATGCAAGTAATAGATCAATGGATCAGCATGGTAAATAATGTCACGAAAAGCTCCAATTTAGCAGCACAGAATCTTTGGTTATTTAATGACCTATGGCAAAAAATGGAAAGTTAATAAATCCCGTGGGTCTACTATTGATAGGGTTTTTCACAATGGTCGGCAATAGGGACATATAAATTATAAAGAAAGACGGTCCTAATGGACTTCAAAAATTAACTGAAACAAGAGATATGGTGTATGGTCTAGAATTAACCCAATTGATGCCTGTTCTCAAATGAGACAAAGTAGCATTTAAGTAGCAAACAAAACACTTGCTCATAACTCTTGTAACCATACAAAAGCCTCCTCCATTTCAGAGATCATGCTTGTTATGTTATGGTTGTTGCTCGCTATCATGCAGATGTAGAAAATTATGTACATTTTGCTTTATGCCAGGTGGTTATCCCCCTCCCAAAAAAGAATTGTAGTGTGATCATATGACCATATAGACATGCTGCAGAAACAAGTAGTTCTGTTTGTCATGGATATATTGATAAAATGTAGAAACTTACCTAAAACTGGGGACATCATGTCCAGACCAGTTCCTGGAGTCATAGGCTGTCCTCCAGGGGTGCCAGGAAGATAAGATGCTGAATTTGGTGTCATAGGCTGCCCACCAGGTGTTGACGGTAAATATGGACTTGGAGCATTGGCTGCAATACAACCCCACCCCCACAAATACAATATTAGTACAAAAATAAAATCTGCAGCTATTCTATATATACAATTGACTACAAGGGGCAAGTAACAGATGATGCTACCATAGGCAGAACCGTCCCGGGGAGTCCCAGCCTCACTATAATTGCCACCAGGAGTGCTGGCCCAACCAGCACCAGGAGTTGGAGCTTCATATGGCCGTGAAGCAGGGCTTCCAGGCTGAATTGATTAAAAACAAGGAAAACACAATTGAATGTCACTATGGTTCCTCGGATGAATACCAGACAACTTCCAAGTTAGGTAAAAAAAAATCCTGACCTGATACTGTGGACTTGCTCCCCAAGAGCCTGGATTTCCATCTTCCCAGTTATCCCTGGTTTTATATACACCACCAGGGTTCATAAGACAAGCATATCAAATGCACCATACTACTATATTGATAATGCCAGCAACTGATCTTCATGTAACAAATGCTATAAACTACCAGTAAAAATACTTTTTACTACCAAATTCCTTAAAACTCTGTTGCTCTAATAGCCTGTGTTTTGGACATTGATATCTATTAATTTATCAACTTATACATCTTATCCTATTTTTTCCATTTCTGTTTGATAAAACAAGAAATCCACTAAATAAGACATTGCATAGAAAATCAGAAGAGGTATTTCCATGGAACCAGAAAACAAGGGAAAACAAAGCAAATCAGATAGCTGCCACAAAGGGGAAGGATCTTTTTAAGACAAACCTTGGAGGACTCATTGGTGTATAAGGATTCCATGCTCGGTCACGCATAGGTGTCCTCATTCCATCATGAATAGGGGTGGCTACAAGTAACAGTCCATTGAACAAATATTAGCACTTCAGCAGTTATGCCTTTGAGCCAAAATAAGAGACTCAAGTGTCACTGTCAACCCTATAAAACTAAATCAAACAAACCTCCAGGATCTCGCATAGGAGTCATATATGGATGTAAGGGAGTTCGAGAAGGATGCATTGGGGTTTCACTTCCCATCCCGTATCGAGATTCACTGGTAGAACACACAAGATAGTTTAGTATCTTTCAATGAACACAAGGAACGCAAAACATGTATATACAACTAACTTACCGATATGGGGTTACAGCTACATTGTCCGATATATGGTTGCGGTCCACTGCAAACACACTAGTCAGAGACCATGCAAAAAATAATAATACAGGCAGATCAGACATTGCCCGAATTAGAGGACCTACCTGTCACAACCTTCATTTGGGACTCCAGTTCAACCCGAACTGATGTGCCTTTAACTTCTATAACACGCCCACGATAACCTTTGTAAGGACCCTGGCGTACTTTAACTGTTGAACCTGTAAGACCATCGTGCCCCCTTCCACCTCTGCCCCTTCCTCCAGCTAAACCACATCCATTGAAATTAACATTAAATAACTATTTAAAAACGTAAATAAAAAATGAAGGACTAATCCAACATTCCAGCATATAAACAAGAAAAGATTTAAACATACAATGATTTGGAGGCCCTCCTCGAGAAAACCTACTCGGGGAGTGTGGAATACGAGGGGGGGTTCTGAGGCTAGCGAATCTTGAGTAGGCATCACCCTAGAGAAGGTAAAGAAAGCATTATGACAAGGATAAAACCTACAAACGTGAGAATTAATGAAGGACACTTAATACGGGTGAGTTGGTTACATTTCTGTCCCCATTGGAGCGTGAACCTCCGACAACTACACATGATTGAGCCTTAACACATATAAAGCCTGCATGTTCAAGATGATGGCGATCAGAAATGAACAAGATTCCCCTATATATGTGCTCCACTGGACCTTGTTTGCCCTAGAAAAAAGGTGATAATTTAATAACATTAACTACCAAGAAATAAATCTAACCAAAAGTCAGAATCTCACTTTGCAGGGACCCTCAACAATCCGCACAGCATCCTTTGCTGATACGGTGTTCTTGAATCTGTCTTGCACGCTGATTTTCTTATCTAACTTACATTTGATCTCTCTCAATTTAACAAGCACGACTTCAGCTCGGTCAGGAACACCCTTAAGAACCTGGAAAAAAGTAAAGATGTTAATATGATTACAAAAGGGGTCTCAAATTTTAATTAAAAGGGCCTTAATTTTGATCCCTTACTAACCTGAAATGCCTCACTTTCTACACGTATTATCACACCAAAGCTCAAATTACTACATCATGTGAATTGTGAAATTAGAAGTTAGAATAGTTTGAACCAGGCCATACAGAGGAAAGGAGATATGCTTAATATCAAGAACAGCAAGCGGCTTACTCTAGCAGTACAAGATCACGAAGTTCGTAGTCTCCAATTTTAGTAACTCCAGTGGTCACTTCAGAACTCTCCACAACATCATCAGCAAACACACGGATCTAAAGAAATGATATTTCCATGTCATTTCTGCACTAAATATAAGTACAAATACATGTGTATCCGTCAGTCTGTAAAGGGACCATAAAACTCACATGTTCCTTTGTTGTATCAGATACTAAGATCAGGACATGCTGCTCCACCTTCACAACCATGCCAGTGGCACCCTCTCGGGCACCAGAAACAACCTTAACATGGTTTCCGGGTTCAAAATATTTACAGAGTTCCTTTTCATTTACAGCAAGTGTTTTCTGACAAAAACAGAAATAAATGTTCATTGAAAATTCATTACTAATCACCATAATGTAAAAGTGGCAGGCTTTCTAGGGAAGGAAACAAAACAAATATCATGTCATACTTACTGGAAGACCCTTAATTTCTGGTCTTATATGAACATTATCTTCATCAACTTTCTCCACCCAGCCCTTCAAATTCTTTAAATCACCCTTGATCACGATGACAGCGTCACCTTTCAAAAAATGCCCTTTCTTTCTGTTTGCAAATAAAGTTGACAGACTAGCTACATCATCATCTCCATTCTCACCCGGTTTACGAAATTTTTCAAGCTCATCAAATGTAGGTTTGATGTTCTGAGCACTAATGGATTTTATTGATACTGTTTTGTATAAGAATCCATCCTTGAACATCATGCCTCCAATTGCATCAAATCTTTCCCCGTAGGCATCACGTCTATGCTCCACACGGATGTGCAGTTCCCTGTATAGAAAGCACAAACTTCATCATACCAAGAAAAGGAAGTTTTCAAGAAACAGAAGAAATTCAGCTATAAAAAGGAGAGAATCCACAATACCTAGCTTCTTCGACATTAAGAAAACGAGGAGGAGGAACAAATGCCTTCTTCTTTACAACTTCTCTACCTTCCTGCATGGTACATGTTTTATCAACAAAAATGGGGACTTAAGCTGTTTCACTCTCAACGAGACATTGAACAAATAAAGAATGTGCATTTAACAAAACACAGAATTATTTCATACCAATTTGTTTGCAAGGGCCTGTAAGTCTATCCTTGGAATTAGTTTCACAGTAACCCTCTGCCGCACATTGTCGACATCCACTACCTGTAAAAGAGATAGCTTGATGGTAAATAAAGAAAACATAAGGGATAGAATAAGGAGATATTTAGAAAGCGATGCATACTTTAGCAAGGTCCCCTTTATATGTCACAATCTTCATTCTGACCCAAGTATCTCTGGCGAGGTCAATAGCTTTACTTTCAACTGACAGAACATCAGTCATTTCTCTAATTGGAACAAGAGTTATTTTTTGACCAAATATGTTGCGTAGACCTTTGCAAGCCTGAAACATATGCAAAATATTAAAAGCTAAAAACTTTTTACATTTTTTATCTCTAAATATATGTGATGAACGGCATACATTTCATGTGACATTACCTCTCTTACATGGGACTCTTTATCTGCTTCCACATATATGTAGTTTTTGAGATGATCTAGAGCAATAACTGACCTGATTTGCAATTCAGACCCCTTATCTATGTACTTTTGCATAAGGCAGACAGCAGTTTCCCGCTCACGGCCAATCTGATAAACATCGACAAAATAATATGTAACATATTTCAATATCATTTTGCCAAAACAAGGAAATTATCAGAGTGGATAGGATCATACTGCACATTTCACCATCCAGAGCTTTGGATCTCTAACAGATGGCAAAAGAGCTTGTTGTTCTACATCAGTAGCTTCTTCATCATAATCTGCCTGACGCCTTGCGTACCTTTGTTGAATGCTTTGTGCCACAGCTTCAAGATCTTCATGGTCTTCGTCGTCATGTGGCAGCATACGGGCACGACGCATTCTATCACCATGTTCCTCCGGAAGATCAGCTCCACCGTCAACAATGAAGTCTGCATGTTCCAGGTGGTTGTCAACTTATATATGTAGATAATTCACATATCATATGCAAAGTAGCTGACATACAACTATTTTATAACAAACTGATCAAATACAAGGCATTAGAAAAGATGGAAAAAGATGACCTTTCTCAGAAGTCACACAAGTAAAAATCCAAGCATCATAATAACTTGCAAGTACGAGATGTTACAAGACAGATAGAGAGGACTTGAAGCAATCTGTACATTCTGAATTGATATATTCATGGTAACTTTGCAATCCTAGTTAAAAAGAACTATTTCAATCACAATAACTAAGCCTTAGTCTTAGTCTTAGTAGGTGAGGTCAGCTACGTTTATCGAACAATACCATAATGCTCTATGACAAATCATGTCATTGAACAAGCATTAATCTCTAAATCTTTCCTAATAGTTTGCTTAAGGTTTTTCTTAGTCTCCTTCGGCTTCTAGAAATTGTACTAACTTCCATTTGATTTATTCTCCTTATTGGAGCTTCTAGCGGTCCTCCACATATGTCCAAAACACCTAAAGTGTGATTCTACCATCTTTTCTATAATAAGAGTTACCCCAACTTTATGGCTAATACATATATTTCTAATTTTATCTTGTCTAATGTGTCCACTCATCCAATGCAATATTCTCATATTTGTTATATTGAGTTTATTCTCTTGTTAACATTTTACCACACAACATTCGATCCCATATATAACATTGTGAGTCTTTAGTTGTGCGGTAAAGTTTTCACACAAACTTGAGTGACAACTTGTTATCACATATTAACCTGAAGCACTCTGTCATTTTGTCCACTCCATTTGAATCTTACAGTTTACGTCTTCCTCAATTTCATCATCCTATTATATGGTGGACCCAAAATACTTAAATCTAGTGACTTGTTGTAGAATAATCACCTATTTTTACATATGGAGCAGAGTTTGTATGCTTCTTGCTAAACTTACACTCTATATACTTCAACTTATACGACAATCATGTCTTTCTAAAGTTTGTCTCCTCATTTTTAGTTTATCATTTAATTCCTCTCTCGAGTCTCCAATTAGGAAAACACCGTTCACAAAAAGCATTTGATGTGTTGGTTATGCTCAATACATCCAAGACTAATGTAAACAGATAGGAGTTCAATTTGACTCATGGTGTAATCCAATAACAATAGATAAATCTTCTGAGACCATATTATGTGTTCTCACGGTGGTCATGACCCTACCTGTATATATTTGATTGCTTAAATGCAGAACGCGATGGCAACCGTAACAGCCGCGACGGTAAGCCGCACCGCTATCCACTGTTTTGTTGCGGGGAAGGGTCGACGACCTCCGCAACACCGCTATCTCACCGCTATTGCGTGCGATTGATAACAAAGAACATACGTTTTCTCAAAATCAAGGAAAACAATGTGTCTATTCCCATCGATATCCCCACCAATCGTCGTATCAAATATATAGCCTCCACGGTCGACCTCCCCAACATTAACCAAATTGATTTTCAGAGTAATACATGTCTGTTGTCTCAACATCACTCAATTATCCTCTCACATAACTTCATAGTATGTCTCTGAGCTTAATCTCCATATAGTTTGTAGAATTTTGTATATTTGTTTTGTACTTATGAATAGGGAATAAAATGATTCTCCTTCACTTGTCTAGCATCTTCTTAAACTTCATAATCTTATTTAACAAATTTAAGAGCCAACTAATGTTCTGCCCTATGACCTTCCAGGCCTCAATAGGTGTATTATTCAAACCAAACATTGTCATTCTCCATCCTTTTTGAAATCTTCTATCACCTCTAATTGATGAATTCTACGATAAAAGGTATAATTTTAATGCTCCTATTTAATGTTTAGCCTATTAGAATCCAAAGAATCATGTTCATCAATGAAAAAATTGTGAAAATAGTTCTTTCATCTTTTATTAATATCTTTGCCTTTTACCGATACTTTTTCATCCTCATCTTTAATGCATTTCACTTGATCTAAGTCTCTTGTGTTTCTTTTCCTACCTTTTGCAAGCTTATAAACGCTTTTTAACTCTCCAGTCAGTCCAGTGGTACCTAGAAATTTGTATGAAACTCATCACACGCTTTATCTAGCTTTGCTCACCAGAGTCACCACTTTCTTGATGCCTTTCTTAGCACCCTTGTATTTTTTTCAACTTTCAGTATTTTTATTCAGTACATATACTATTGGTGTTACTGTTGAGCTCCACATCGTGGAGACTTATAAACACTAAGAAGACAGTACCTTGAAAACTATAAGTGTCATTAGAGACCTATCAATATATTATAATATAGGTTCATTGCATTAAACAACTCAAATCTAAAGGAGAGCGGAAGGAGGGTTTAACTACTAATCACTATTCCAGATCATGTGACAATGCTTTTGAGCCATGTTCACATAATTCAAAAATTTGTTTTGATATCCCATTTTCACAGAGTATCTCTCCAAACTTCAAACGAAATGAAAAACAACTACAACAGATTTCCATAACCATTTAAAAATAAAAAGCTTGAGAACCATAACTGGTTTTGACAATGTAACCAACATTAAATATAATGAAATTTCAATCCCCTTAACAAAGGTTATTTTCAAAAGCAGCATCAGACAAATTATAAATCCCCTTCCAAAAGGGATTTGATCACACAACCACACTCTAATCAAGAGCCAATCAAATCAACTAACCTAATTATTCCTCTTCCATCAATCACATCAATTATTTCAACAAACAAACCCTAAATTATCAATTCCAACCCTAATTTAACTCATTTTCACATATAACCAGATTAATTCCCCTCTAAATTAATCAAAAAGAGGAACCGTAAAGTGAGAAAACGTACCATCCTCTCCTTCCTCCTCTTCCTCCTCCTCATCAGAATCGACAGCCGCCTCTTCATCGAAATAGGAAGCAGCGGACTTCCTTTTGCGCTGACGCTTCCGGCCACCACCACCTCCGCCACCATCGAAATCCTCATCATCATCATCATCCTCTTCCTCTTCATCCTCATCGACCTCATCCGCATCATCGTCAATGAAGCCAGATCTCCTCCTCTTCCTTCCGCCGCCTCTCTCCTCCTCTTCCTCCTCGTCGAAATCAGCTACATGCTCTTCCTCCTCCTCGTCGAATTCGTCGTCGTCCATTCCTCGGCGACTCATTATGATGCAGAGTTGCAGATAGAACAAGCAAAGAAAACCTTAGAGGTTCCTTCTCTTCTCATGTGAGAGTGGTATAACGCGGTCGGTGCTATGTTCGTAGTTTCGTACGTGCGAGACTTCAATATATGTTTGGCTGCATAATAATAAAATTGGGATTTTTAAAAGAGAAAAAGATGTATACATATAAAAGTTTTTTATATTATCACTCTATTATTTACTATTTCAATTATGTTTTATTTTTCACAAAAAGTAATCTAAACCAACCAAATGAAGGGCAAATGATATACCGATTGTACATGATTTTTTACATTATCAGTACCTCAGCATTACACTCTATTTAACATGAGAACATATAAATGGATAAATGTATTATTACCCCCAATTGTCTAGAGATGTAACAAGAGCTACATCTCTTAAACAAAGGATTAGCATATTTATTAACATGACAACTCACACGAAAAAAATTAGTTTTTATTCAAAAATAGTGAAAAAATATTATTGATTCATCCAAAATAAATAAATTATATATATTTTGATATCTATTAACCTGCTTTTATATTGTTTGATCTATGATCTATATATGCTAAAACTTATTACAAAATAATTACTTTGTCAGGGAAAGAATAAGCTAACAATATTTGATCAGATTTTTTATACCTCTTAAAAATGTGAAGTTTTGTCTTGAAGTGCATAAGATTTTATAATGAAAAAGAGTATAACCTTAACAATTTCACTCTTTTTAAAATGAGAACATATAAATGGATGAATGTATTATTACCCCAATTGTCTATAGATGTAACACGAGCTAGATCTCTTAAAACAAAGGATTAGCATATTTATTAGCATGACCTCACTCACAGGAAAAAAATTAGTTTTTACTTAAAAATGGTGAGGAAATATTATTAATTCATCGGGAAAAAAATTATATATATTAATGTATTCACCGATACTATGATATTTATTAACCTGCTTTTATATTGTTTGAGATCTATGATCTTTATATGCAGTGGCGGATCTTGAATAAAGTTTTAGAGGGGACAATAATATTTAATTACAATTAATTAAATAAATAGAAAAAATTCAAATTTAAATGGCTAACAATACCAAAAATAAAATATTGTCATTGACATATTAACCTAATCTTATTGCTCATTGAAAGTCACACGATAGAAATTTTGGATTATATATATATATTACCAATGCATACATAATATTTTTCATCCAGTGTAAAAACATTATGAAGTCATATTATTATGAGCAGTCACCAACATCTAAACATGCAAGGGAACTTTATTCGTTATATATAATTTTTTGAATGACTACACAAGTTGCACTATATTTATTTATCTAGCCACAAATTAAAGAAATATATGAGCTCGATAAAGACATCATTTGAATGTAGGTAAAAAAAGTATATCTGCTCTAAAAAGTTTGTATTTCTATGTGTCACATTTTATAATTTGAAAGTTTAATAATGAAATATTTTTTTGGGCAAACGTACTAAGTGACACGTGAAATAACACATTTTGTAGAACAACAAATATATTTCAGTAGAGTAAAAGGTAAAAAAAATATTTTAAAAAAAATAAAAAATAAATCCACCTGTCCCTTCCATGCTCCGCCCCTGTTTATGTGCTAAAACTTATTACAAAATAATTACTTTCTCGGGAAAGAATAAGCTAACAATATTTGATCCGATTGTTTTCTATACCTCTTAAAAATGTGAAGTTTTGTCTGGAAGTACATAAGATTTTATAATGAAAAAGAGTATAACCTTAACAATTTCAAAGTTATTAGAGAATTAAGCCAGAAAGAAAATGTACAGATGGAGAGAATGTGGGTAGAAGAGAAAGAGATAAGGTAGAAGGTGAAAATTTGATGGTGTAGAAATTGAGAGAAAATGAGTGAGAGAGTGGAAATAATGTGTGCATATATTTATATGGCCTCTCCTTCATTATTGGAGTAATAAAAAGCTCTTCAATAACATTTAAACAATTGATAATCATATTTCTTCTATAATGTTTGAAATAATTTTGAAACCATCAATATTTTCATTCATTTATCAATACCTTCATAATTTCAAAACTAAATATAAAAAAGGGCAAAAATATGAATTATAAAAATTAAACTTGTTAAATTATCTAATTAACTCTTATTTATATTTTACTTTTATATAGTAGTATGGAGATATAAATGAACATGAAATTTAATGGTGTCAATGTGTTTTGTATTTTTGAGAGTTAAGAATCTTATTTCAAACCACAACATTTTCATTACAAAATATGATGTCTCAAGATAGGTTGACAACTATCATACAATTAAGACTAACTTAGGGTTGGGGTAAAGACAAATTGCTACATGTATAATATTAAAAAATACTTATTTAAATTTTCACATATTTAATCTATTTTAATTTATATAATATATATATATATATATATATATATATATATTATTTTATATTAATGTCTAGATTTTCTAACACACTTGTTATACTTAATTTAATCAAACTAATAGTTCTAATGCCTTATGTTTGGGTTAAAACATGATGTCGAGTTCACTTATATGATTTTTAACTTAAATCATTTATTAAATTTCAACTTTCACTTCCTAACACAACATAATTTGTGACTTCACTTTAATATACAATCATTTGGACACCATAAAAAAACATCATTCAATTTTTAGTAATGGTAGTACAGACTCAAGTTAGAAGGAACTTTATATTTTTTGGTACTACCAATGGTATGCTCTCGCCATTTCGTAAGAAACTAATCTATTTCAGAGTGTGCGATTGTCTATCATAATAAGTGTCGTTCACAAGAATCGAACTCTTGACATTTTGGTCTTTATAGGGATCTAGTGAGACATTATATCACAAGACCAACGCCTTCTATGTGATCATAATTCTTTAATTTCTTTATGAACATCCCTTTGTGTGTTCATTATCATCGCCTTCATTATGAACTGATACGAGTTAAATTTGGTTGTGTGGAGTTATCTATAATAAATAATTATGTTGTCTTTTAGTTTATTGTAAAAGTTATTGTTCTTTATTATATTTTTGTTGTAAATGTTAAATCTTATTTAATGCACAATTAAGAACGAAAAATTAGAATATATATGGTTTAACATTTCTTCTCTTTTGATTTGATACATTATTATGTTATTGTACTTAAAAGGACATTCTGCAAAATTGAACGAATAGTATAATTATAATGTTCCACTTTATAATATTATTATATCTTATAAACATTATTTTATTTTTTGTTCAAAGTTCATTATACCAATATTTATTATATATACATTATATGTTCATAGGATCGTTATGTTGAAAAATAATTCACACCTAAGATTTATTACCAAGCCAAAGATCCCAAAAAAACTTAAACTCGTTCAAATAAGTCTAGTCAAACCCAATCGAATAAGTCTGACCTGAACCGGTTTTAATATAGATCGGTCGATCTAGACTAAAAAGTATCTAATATAATACTCAAACCCTATAAATTTTCGGGCTTTGACAGTTGACCACACCTAGCCTGCATATTTTGACACGTTTAATTTCTCTTATTTGGTTGAATAAAAAGTGAGTACAAAAAATCTTATATTTGAAAAGACCAATACACTTTTAAAACAAAAAAAAATGTAAAAGTATTAAAAAATGAGAGATTTTAAGGTCATATATGTCATTTCCACGTCCAACTATTTTCAATTAGTTTTATGATAAAAAATATTTTGTATGAATCCCACGTGTTTTTTTATTCTTTCAACTCTTTCTCTTTTGTCAAGGAAATGTGAGAAAAAGTTATATTCTCTAGAACTTCTGTTGGATAGTATTAAAAAGGAAGGGTTAGTCGCAACCATATGATGTAAATTGTACATAATTTTGCCTCTGTTTCGTACTTTTTATGTGACATAAACTCGAATTCCCACACATTGAATGCAATCCATAATCCATCACATCACATACCCATGATGTCACCGTCATCTTCATGGCATGAAACCAACAACTATATCATGCATCTCATTCTATGACTTCAAAATGCCGCACAATGTTTGCCTAGGTTTCGTACTTTTCATGTTTAATATTTGTATACTCTTCTCGGTTTGGGTTTCTCGTGTCCCTTCCATTCCTTCATATTAAACGTCGTCGTTTATAGTTAGTCAAGGCCATTGCAAATCTGAATTGATCATTCACATTGTTGAACATTTGATGAAGAGTAAATTAACAACATTAAGTGTCTAAGTTTTAATAAAACTATATATATATATATATATATATATATAATATTTTAAATAAAAAATGATAATTAATGTAATTAACTCCAACAATGTTTAGTATAATTTACTTTTAATTAATTATATATTAATTGTGATAAATTGATTATTTGTAATTTTGTATATAGTGTTTGATTATAAAAACACTTTTCTCTCTTTTTGTATATTTAAGCAAAAAAATATTTATAATTATTGATGAATATTGTAACGAATCAAAATGAGTTTTTTTTTTACAATTTACTATATTTTTGTTTCACTTTATACACTATGTCACTCATCATCTTATGAATGACTACGAGATAAATTGTCACATATTAATGTCAAGTATGATAATGCTCATTCCTACACCTTAATAGAAAATGGATATTCAAATTTTGTCTCTTCCTTTAATATTCTCCTCCACATTTTCAAAACCTATTAACCCTACAAAATAAAAAAAAAATTGATTAACAAAATAAATTCAAATGTTTTATTGTCTCTTGCTAATAACATTTTAATATAAAATATATTGTTCCAACAACATGTTCAATAAATCTTAAAATGATGATTCATCCATTATTGTTTTGTGTAAATCATTTATTAGTTCTAACATTATATGTTAACTAGTGTATACAGGCACTTCGTGCCTGCCGGCGAATATTGTGTGATACTACATATTCAATTTTTATATATTTCATTTTTTGAATTGAGTGAAGTTATTTCAAGTTTTAGTTTTATATATAGTATAAATAACAACTAATTTAAGTGTTAGAAATAAAATAAAATTTATTGAGATTGAATTTGAGTTTATGAGTACTTACGAAGTGGAATTTATTTTACAAACAAATATATCTGCTAATGATGACGATCATAAAGAAGAAATGATATAACTTTGTTTAATCCCACATAAGATTTTCACAAATTATTATACATTATGAAATCAAGTCTAAATACTATAAGAGTTAGTGTCTCTTTATTATTTTTTGTTGTTACAAAATACAACAATAATTCTAAGAAAATGTTGTTTAAATATAAAAAAGAATATAGTATTTTCATAATCAATTTCTATATTATGAAAATTTATAAATGATTAACTTATTATAGCTAATTTACAATTAATTAATTAAGAATAATTTATACTGACAGCTTTTAAAATTTAACTTAATTACACTTATCATTTTTTATTTATATGTATATAAATTATGAATTAGTTGTGTGGGTGCAAAAAAATTGAGAGGTGTAATTTTATTAAAATTTGGGAGATGCGAATATAATTTAATTTTTAATGAATGACAACGTGATGAAGTGAGACTCTTAGGTAATTCTTATAACACCGTTTTGAATTTTTTGTTTTAGTTCTGTTTATAGGATATTTTCATAGTTCCATATAAAATATATCAGAATACCTTTACTCAAACAATTTGAGTGGAAAAAAAGCATTTAATTTCATTAATGAATAATAGTTCTCGTAAACTATATTCGATTGTTGACAAATATAATGCTATATTTTGAGTATTTTCATCTTCCTTAATCCATATGAAACTGATTAATTTTTTTATAAAGAGGATTAGAGGTTAAATCATAATATATATTTGTATATTTACTTATATACAAATGGAATTCTAAACAATCCTACTTAATTATATCGATAAGTTGGATTGCTAAAAATAATACTCATGAACATTAAGTGATGTTTAGTAATAGTTAAATAGAGTAATTTTAATTTTATTAATAAAAAATGTTTGGATGATGAGAAGTTTTCATGTTAGACAAAATATCTATTAATTACTGTAGAAATTATTTATTTGAACTAGTCTTGCATTTAGACCCATTATTACTCAAATCTAAATATGATCCAAGAACAGTTTAAAAATAATGCAAATGAAGATCTATGATTAATAACTCCATAATAATTAGCCCATGAGAAAGTAATTGAAAAATGAATTTAATATGTATATATTGATAGTGTAAGAAATTTTTACACTGTTAGTAAATCATGCACCATTGGTTTGTTACGACTCTCAAACAAAAGTAATACAAATCAATGATAGATGATATTTTAATAGTGTAAAAAACTTATCAATGCATAGATTTTAAATTCTTAAAAAATATATTTTTTGATCATATCAAAGATTTCACTAGAAAACATATTAACTATACTTTGTGTTACTCCATACAACTAATCAAACCATCCATGCTTGACCATTCAGGTGTTGTTTTGTGCCTCTCGCCAATCATTTTCACGTCCAACTCAAATTTGTGGGAAATGATATAATATGTTATTGGTTAATCATACAATATAGAACAAAAAAATAAAAATCTTAAAAAGTAGTTTTTATTTTATTAAATCAGTTAGAATACAAGAAAAATACTGTCTTACAAAATCAATGAGAATATTATAGAAAAAAATAAATATCTATTCCACGAAATATGGAATCATTTGCAAATGATAGTTGAGTATTGATTTCCTATATAGTCACCAAAGGGATAAAATCATCTACCCAAACTATATAATTAATTACCTTTAGAAGGGAAATTGATTGACAATGAAATAGGTATAGTGATACCAAAAACCCTTCCAACTTCACTAGGTATGAATAAAAAAAATTCAAGAGGTGGAGAAGAAAAGAAAATCAAAGTATCAAACTAGTGACATACACTTATTCTAATAGGAAGTTTTAAATTTACTCTGCATTTTAATTATCAATTTTAAGGAAATCTAATTATTTAGATCTACTTATTAATTCAAAGGTTTGAATTTCGTAGAATTGATGGCTAAGATATGGAGTAAGTTTAAACAATTTAATCTTGAAGTAAGTGAATCCTTCTCATTTCATAACCAAACTTAGATAGAATGATAAGAATGTATTATCTATACATTGTTAATATCATTGGCAATTTGGGCAAAGCCCATGGGGCCCGTCCGCCTACACGTTTTGGACGGGCAGAGCATGAAAATTGTGTCCATCCGCCCTAAAATGTCCGTCCAACATGCCCCTTTCGCCCATGGGTATTTCAAATGGGCGGGCAGGGCGGCCCATGGACATCAATGAACACTAAAATAAGAAATTTGATGAGTCAAATATGACAAGAGTAATTCACGTTCTCACCACTTGAGTGCATGTAGCAATTTTCCAAAATATAATATCTTATCAATTAAATGTATGTCCGTTTTATGCAAAACAATATGTTATGTTGTGTTTTTAATCCTAGTGTCACACTATGTATCCATGTAATCTCAAGTACTATGTCATTTTTTTAGTTTTTTTTAATTTAGGGCGGCCTGCAAGCTTGCCCTGCCCATGTTTAGGGGCAGGCAAAACATGATATTTCATGCCCTATTTAAAAACGGGCATGCCCATGCCCGCCCTAATTTTGGTGGGCATTGTGTGAACATGGGCAGGGCCGCCCTAATTGCCAATGCTAATTGTTAGCATAAAAATTTATACGCATTAATTTATATTACTTTTTTGAAAAGTCAACAATAATTAAGCGAATAATAAATATGCAATAACAATAGATACAAATCCGTGTATACATATTTTCCTCTTATCATAAAAATAAATAATAGAGTGTAAAATAAAAATTTATAATATGCACTTTATCATTTATTATTCATTTGAATTACTTTTTTGAAAAATCAACAATAATTAAACATTAATAATAAATGATACAATGATAGTGTATAAAACTCGTGGATAAATTTTTCTCTAAATAATGTAACAATAGAAGTATCAAAATAGCATAGACATGGGTATGCACCATGCATATGCACATGCATGTGCATAAGAAAGAAGAATATGATTTGACTTCTTTTTATTTTTTCTTTCTGTGAAAAGGAGAGAATGAGAAGAAAATTCAATCCGATATAATACAATTTTGACGTCCGCAATTACTCTCTCTCTTCTTCTATGTCTACTTTCTCTCTCTAAAAAACACACAGCAAGTAACAACATCAACATTAACAAACAACAACATAGAGTTTTGTTACGGAGATTGAACAAAAAACCCTAGACACAATTCTTAGCTTACATATATTGAACTCTAATTCGAAGCCCCGAGTGTAAAGTTCGAACCTTTTTGGTTCGTTGATCAATACCCAGATATTATTCTTTGGGATTTCACTGTTCAATTTCTCAATTTTCAACTTCACGGTGAGTTATGGCAAGTCTTATAACACTTTGAACCCTTTTGTGTCTTTGTTTCTGATTCTGTTTTGTTCAATTACGAACCCCATTTCTGGATTGTTGATTCGATTTGCATATGGCTCGATCGACCCATTTTCAGCTGCTATTTTTGTCACCACTGTGTTTCAATTTCATAAAGTTTTAGTGTTACTAATTTTGAAATTTCAAGTCATTCTATTTTTTTCTTCAACTGAACTTTAAACTTACTAAAAGTCTTAATTTGAACTATTTGCTTGGATTGTTAGTTTGAGGTTTATTAATTTTGTGAGATTAGTGCCTTAATTTGATCAAAGCATATTTTTTATTGATATTTTTCTGAAGGGTTTGGTGATTAGTGTGATGCTATTGTTTTAATTGAAGCTTTTGTGCTGTTTTTGTTTTTTTGATATTTCCTTATATTAGCTATTACTGTGTACACTGGTTGATGAGTTGGATCTGAGAAGTCATGTGTTGTACAGAGATTGATGCGATAGCCGTTTGAAATTGCTCATCTAGGGAAGGTAGCACAATTGTAATGTTCAGAACCAAAGATTTTACATTGGTTTTGGTCTTCTTTGGTTGGCTTGTGTTTGGTAAAACTCAACAGCATCACATGCTTCTGTTGGATCATAGCGAAGACTTAAAAGCATTTGGCCTTGGACTTTGGGTTGAAACACTATTTGGGTCGAGTGTTATGCCCGGTTTCTCATGAGCTGTTGTGTGATTGTAGGTTGTTGAACTTGAACTCATGCTTTATGTAACTTAGTTCTTCTGCATAGGTAATTGCTTGAACTTTGAAGACTATATTTGAAGATGGTGCCTCCGGGGCCACCCACTCCTATTGGTGGTGCCCAGTCTGTCAACGCTTCTCTTTTGAGATCAAATTCAGGGATGCTAGGAGGTCAAGGAGGTTCCATGCCTTCACAAAATTCTTTCCCTTCGCTTGTGTCGTCGCATACTCAGTTCAACAACATGAATATTCTGGGAAATATGTCCAATGTAACTTCCACACTGAATCAATCTTTCCCAAATGGAGTTCAAAATCACGGGCTTTCTGGCCCAGGAAGTAGCCAGCGTGGAGTGGTTTATACTGGAGCTGAGACAGATCCACTCTCCAGTGTTGCCAATGGAATGAACTTCAGTAATTCTTCGTCCTCATTTGTACAAGCAAATATGGTGAATGCTGGTGGTTCTTCTGGTCTAGGTCAGGGTCAACAATTTTCAAACCCTTCAGGTAATCAACTGCTGTCAGATCAACAGCATTCCCAACAGATTGAGCCTCAAAGTTTCCAACATAGTCAGCAGTCGATGCAGCAGCTCTCTGCTCCTCTGAGTACACAGCAGCACTTTCAATCAATGCGAGGAGGGATAGGTGGTATGGGACCAGTGAAGTTAGAGCCCCATGTAAATAATGATCAACTTGGACAGCAGCAGCAACAGCAGTTGCAATCATTGAGGAGTCTTCCTCCGGTTAAAATGGAACCACAACAACTTCAACAAATGAGAAGTCTTCCACCAGTAAAAATGGAGCCCCAACATTCTGATCAACCATTATTTTTGCATCAACAACAGCAGCAACAACAACAGCAGCAGCAATTCCTCCACATGTCTCGGCAACCATCTCAGGCTGCTGCTGCTCAGTTTAATCTTTTGCACCAACAAAGGCTTTTGCAATTACAGCAACACCAGCAGCAACTATTGAAGACAATGCCTCAACAACGGCCTCAATTACCACAGCAATTTCAACAGCAGAATATGCCTATTAGATCTCCTGTGAAACCATCATATGAACCTGGGATGTGTGCTAGGCGGCTGACACATTACATGTATCAGCAACAGCATAGGCCTGAAGTAAGAAATAATTTGCTTACTGTCCTTGTTCTATGTATATCATATATGTCTTACTGAGATGTATTTCCACTTTGATTTTATGTAGGACAACAATATTGAGTTCTGGAGGAAGTTTGTTGCCGAGTATTTTGCTCCTAATGCCAAAAAGAAATGGTGTGTTTCTTTGTA
The DNA here is from genome assembly GCF_001865875.1 of Lupinus angustifolius. Classification (NCBI taxonomy): domain Eukaryota; kingdom Viridiplantae; phylum Streptophyta; class Magnoliopsida; order Fabales; family Fabaceae; genus Lupinus; species Lupinus angustifolius. The sequence continues at coordinate 28,025,367 of NC_032011.1, read as the reverse complement.
TGGAAGTGGAAGACAAACAACTGGAGTTTTCCCTCAGGTCTTTTGCTAGATGAAACCTTATAAACTAATTGTAATGGCTAGATAACCCCATCTAAATTAGCAGTTTCATAATTGAATATGTGTCTCATTGTACTATACTCGGTTATTGTCGTCTTGATTTTGTTGTTGTGATTTTCATATTGCTATGTCTCAGAACTCAAGTAATCACTGCCTTAAACATTGGCACAATGTTTCATGGGATTTAAGGTTCCAGATATTGTAATTTCGTTAGTGCTAAGCATTAGTTTAAGATAAAAGATGTTTCTCTTAAAATTTTCAGGATGTATGGCACTGCGAAATATGCAATCGTAAACCTGGGCGTGGGTTTGGTAAGTTTTTTGTTTGTTATTTTTTCAGTATTTCTTTGTTCATTGTATTTTTGGTTCTTCCCCAGCTGAAATGTTGGCATCTCAACCTTTTGCGAAATATGTGATCTAGGTATTCTTATAATGCTCGTAATGTACAATCCTCTTTCTGAATGATCGAGTTTTGTGTTTTCAGAAGCAACTGTTGAGGTTCTTCCCAGGCTTTACAAAATAAAGTATGAAAGTGGTACTTTAGAAGAGCTGCTTTATGTTGACATGCCACGCGAATATCATAATTCCTCTGGCCTGATTGTTCTAGATTATGCAAAAGCAATACAGGAAAGTGTCTTTGAGCAACTTCGTGTTGTTCGTGATGGTCAACTTCGAATAGTGTTTTCTCAAGACCTGAAGGTTATGCATTGAAATAACAGCATTCAGATGTTAACTAAAAACTGCTCATATGCTATTAAAATTCTTTACATTCTCTTGTTTATTATTTCTTTTTCAGATATGCTCTTGGGAATTTTGTGCTCGGCGCCATGAAGAGCTCATCCCCAGAAGATTGTTAATACCTCAGGTTGCTGATTGAGTAATTGCATTATGAGAGGCCTTTTATAAGGATATATTCTCTGTTTATTTAGATGGACAATGATACCTGACTGATGGATTAATACACCAATATATTCTGCTTCCATTATTTTTAAAAATAAACCCATATATTCGGATCTGGCATAAGCATATACTTACAAGGTACGTAGCAGCAATGGGTGAAAGGTATTTTTGTTCATCATCTGACTATAGCAAATTTTGAGTGTTACTTGATAAGCTGTTTACCAAACATCTACGAATTTCTGGTTCTGACTAAATTCTTGCTAGAAACGCCTTTCGTGATACTGTTTTTATCATTGTAGGATTTAGCAAAGTAGTTCTCGTTTATGCATTTAGCTATTTTACATTTTGGTCACTTATTCTTATATTTACTTTATTATGCTATATACAGGTTAGTCAACTTGGAGTGGTTGCTCAAAAATACCAGTCTTTTAGTCAAAGTGCCACACCAAATATATCTGTTCCGGAGTTACAAAATAATTGCAATATGTGAGACCATTTTTCCATTTACTTTCATGTTACTTATTGAGCTGTTAAGCTGTTACTTAGTTACCTTGTGACTTTCTTATTCCATGATGTTGGCCATGGTTTATTTCCATTCTTGTAGGGATTTGATGTGAACATTTCACCATGCTTATATCAGTAAAATGTTGTCTGCATTTTGTTCTATTATCATTTTAGCCTTTCTTTTGGGTGTTAATTCCTCTTGTATAAAGTAAACCTTGTCTGTTGGTGTGTCCGAAGTGGTCTGTAACTTATATTTATAATTTTAATATAATAAAAGACAAGGTCTCAGTTTATATGATAAATGTTTGGCCACTGTAATATATTGGTTCTTCAATTGATTAACATACGGTATAAATAGTTTTCTTATCCTTTAATATCAAAGTTCTATATCTAGATATAGATTAACTGGTTCTAAACCCGTCTTAGCTTTTCCTTGAAAATATAGATTTGTATATTTTTCTTTTGTTTCATTGTTGATGAAATGTTTTTTCCTCGGTTATGATGGAAGTAAAGGATTCAGGTGTTGCTTCTGTTAGGAATAGTGTTCCCTTTGCGTGTAAGGCTGATGACATTCAAGAATGTGTTGCATTATGATACAGCCATTTCCTTTTTATGGATATTCTGATTTTTGTTAGCTGTGTCTTCAGTTTGGACTGACATCTTCTGTCCCAAAAAACACATGTCCCACTGTCTCTAACCAATAACATTGCATCTAATAATGTAAAATTGTTAGTTTTTATTTTTATTTTACGTACGTGTCACTTTTCAATTGGCTGGGACAGTAAATGGGAACAGAGTTGGGGACCACTGATCTGTGTCCCTTCAGTTTAGCATGAACTACAACGTTCTCTTGATTTCTCTTTAGTCAAACTTAATTAGGTTTGCTTTTTATAATTAGTTTCTATTTTTTATTAAAAAAATGTCTCTTTCCCAGGTTTGTTGCATCAGCCCGTCAGCTGGCTAAAGCTTTAGAAGTTCCGTTAGTTAATGATTTAGGATATACGAAGAGATATGTGCGTTGCCTACAGGTAATGGTCCATTCATAAAACATTGCGTAGTATTAAATTTTAAACATTTATTCTACATATCTATGGGATAATATTTAAATGTGTCTTTATTTCCTTTTAGTGTTTCATTCACGCTTGGTTTCTTTTTCTTTTACTATCATGTTGCTTTCTTGGCACAATTACAGTCCTGCCTATTTGAAATGCTATATATGCAAATTTGTCAACAGAACACCACACCTTTGGTTGTTTTGAATAGGAAATGGTTACTTGGTTTTGTTTCTCTTAATGTGACTGCAAAATATCGCAATTATTTTAGTCTCTTTTCCTGAATCAATGTTTGTATTAGCCTATTAGGGTCTTCTCCCGAGAGAGGACCTGTTACCGAGGCAGTCAAAGTTGCAATCTTCCCCTTAAGTTTGTACGATTTTGCTTCCTTCAGCATGCTTTCTTTTTGCAAAATCTGTGAGTCAGCTTCGCCTTGTGAGATCGTCGGGGAAAAGTTCATGAAATCTGGTGGTTTTTGCAAGCACCGTGTTTATCTGTGGAAAGAAATTGGGCCAACCCGCAACACAACCTGAAGCGCATTAAAAAACAACCCCTAAGTTCTTAGTTGCCTGCCTTCTGCGTCCACTCAGAGGAATTCATCTGGATGAAAAAACATCGAAAAAATCCCTAACCTTATTTGCTCTCTTTGTTCCCTTACTCCACTACTTCTTTCTCGTCGTGGTAGTCGTTGGTTGAGTTTGTCTGCTTCGGATTTTTCGGTCCTTTCGCATGGGTGCTTGCTTACTGTGGACATGTGACAGTGGGTTTGGATGTTGTGGGCTTGGCTGTGGTAGATGTGAGTCACAAGATGAAGAGGTTACTGCATTGGAACCATTGAAGAAATTACTTTTTGTCTTCTACAACGTGCTGGATGAGAAATGTGTTTTGTCGTCTTCTACAACTTTCTCGGGAGCAGTAATGGTTGGCTAATGTTTCAGTGGTGCTTTTATATTTTGGTAAATAAAATTTCGTCTGTATTTTTTTTGAAGAATGACTATCAAGGGCTAAATAAATCAGGAATGCTTGCCATTTCCAAAAATAGAAAATAAATATTATTACCTTTTGTAAACTGATCAGAGAAAAATATGAACTTTATTGACGAAGATATAGATTCAACTTTACAAACTTGGTTTATTGTGTCTTGTTTATGTTGTAGATATCAGAAGTGGTAAATAGTATGAAAGACTTGATAGATTACAGCCGAGAAACAGGGACTGGACCGATGGGTAAGTTAATAATCTGTTTATTGGTTGATGGAAAGTGCAGATATGTACATGTCTATAACATAATGTTTTATTATACAGAGACCATTTATTTTACTTCCCTATACCATATACTGTTGCAATATTGTTTACCATTTCTAATTGAACAATTAGAATTGTATTGAAGTTTAAAGTCTTGATGTATTTACTTTTCTACTTTACCTTTTAATATTATATATTCTAAAACAGTTTTGGTATCACTCTAGTTGACAAAGACATTATCCTAGTTGTTGGTTGGTATTTTGATGATGTTGCATCATACCATTGAAAGCTTTGCTAAGTAATGGAATCAAATCCAGACGGCATTGCCTTTAATTTATGAAGAGACTTGAAGATACATGGATTGAAGATTGTTGATGATCTGCTTAAGGTTTTATCTTGGAGACACAAGTTGGTGTAACTGAGTGTCTGTTAAGAGACTGTCTGAATTTTAGGGACGGCAAAGGGAATTTTTTATGGAGGATGGGTTGATGTTTCAAATAAGTGTATGCCTTGATAGTTAAAGAGATGGAATTGAATCTTTTAGTCTTCAAACCGGATATATTTTTGTTATTTATGCTTTTGTGGTTAGAAGAGAGAGAGGAGGGACGTGAAGGCCAATTAGCATATTTATGCTTATATTTTGTGCCCAAGCCCTGTCTCTGTAGTCTGGTATCAATGTCATTGATGCTTTTTAAGATTGAGATATCCTCATGGCTATTTGGAGGGTCAAGGATACTCTGCTGATAACTTTTACTCTCACGGGTCATTTTATATTTGAAGATAGGAAAGTTGGTAATGTGTGGGTTTCTTGTCGGAGGATGATGGAAGTAGACCAAACTTCTTCGGAAGCAAAAGTGTTACATATTGTGCCTTTTGTGTCCCAAGTATGGAACCATTTTTTTGTACATGACTTAGTTAGATGGGCAACCAATTTTGCAGCATTCTCTCACTTTATAATCTCTATTCATAAACAGTTCAAACTCATTTGACAATAGTTTTGTAATGTCATGTAACATTACTGTAGGATAGTTTTGGTCCTTGAGATAACTTTTTAGTTCTGTTATTTTCGTAAATTAATGTTTATTTCCATTTGTCTGATTGTTATAGGGAAAATTGATTGTTTCTTTTCTTGCCTTCTCTCAGAGAGCTTAGCCAAATTCCCTCGCAGAAATAATAGTTCAGCTGGGCCTCGTGGTCAAGCACAACAGCATGAGGATCAATTACAGCAACAGCAAAATTTGGCTCATAACTCAAATGGTGATCAAACTTCATCTTCGCAACCCAGTCCCACCCAATTTTCTTCTAACAACGGTATGGTTAGGGTAAATAACTCTGTTAGCTCAGCACCTGCATCAACCACCACAAGCACTATTGTTGGACTTCTCCACCAAAACTCTATGAATTCTAGACAAAATTCAATGAACAATGCAAGCAGTCCCTATGGAGGTAGCTCTGTTCAGATTCCATCCCCAGGTTCCTCCAGTACTATGCCACAGGCCCAACCAAACCCATCCCCTTTTCAAGCACCGACACCATCTTCGTCTAACAACCCCCAACAAACACCTCACCCTTCCTTAACTTCTGCCAATCACATGAATACAACAAATTCACCTGCTAATATTTCCATGCAACAACAGCAGCCATCTCTTTCCAGTGAAGCTGACCTTACCGATGCTCAGAGCTCAGTCCAGAAAATCATACACGAGATGTTCATGTCGTCCCAGATGAACGGCACAGGTGGGATGGTTGGAGTTGGATCTCTTGGAAATGACATGAAAAATGTAAATGGTGTTTTGCCAATGAGTACCAATGCAGGGATGAACAGCAGCAGTGGCCTGATCGGCAATGGTGCACTGAACACTAATTCAGGCATCGGGGTTGGTAGTTACAGGACAATGAATTTTGGTCAATCTGCAATGGCTAATGGAATGAGAACTTCTATGGGAAATAATTCAGTCATGAATGGAAGGGGAGGAATGGCATCCATTGCCAGGGATCAAGCTATGAATCATCAACACGATTTGTCGAATCAACTACTCAGCGGGCTCGGAGCTGTAAATGGTTTTAATAATCTCCAATTTGATTGGAAACCATCTCCATGAAAGCCTCTTTATATGGTATGCATGTTGTGGTTCCTTACAGCTGCTTTTGCAGCATGAGCAAATGGTAGAATTGCCTTTGGCCCGTTGATGATGGAGGAATTCAAATAGGTGGTGATACATAGGCCAAACTGCCAATATAGATTTCATATATAAAAAAATGAAAATTTGTTGGCTGGTTGTGTTGCTGATGGGGTTCTGTTTTTTCTTGTGGATTTCAAGTGTAACCTTCTTATTTTAATTATTCTATCTTCATGGTTTTCACAAAATCATCATTGATACATGTGCACACTTGAGGATGAAAACCCTTTTTGGCTGCAAAAAGTTACTGGTTGTTGGGAGAATAGAGTTAGTACTCAACATTCAAAATTGGAATGAAGTATGTTTATCCATACATTGATGGAAAGATGGACCTTAACTTATAAACAAAATACTAGCATTTGTCTTCTATGGCATGAAAAGGAATGAAAGAAAATTACAAGATATTTTATCATTTTCCTCTTACATCATAAGCCAAGATATTGATCCATTTTTGCTGACAAAGTGGACATGGAGACTGCACCAATTATGCTTTATTTTCTCTCCATTTTTGAAGAAGAGAACTGCTGGTATGCTTCTGCTGGTAAGCTTGTAGCATGCAATTTTGGCAGCATATTCTTTGGCTAACTCACCAACAATGGGCTCTATCATTCTGCATGGACCACACCAGGGAAAATAGTACCATGATTCAGTTAACCCATGAAGCTATAAGATGAATTTATGTGTAAAATAAGCTTCTACATTTGGCAAGTAAGATGTATCACTCATAATAAGCTAGCTAATAAGTGTAAAATGATATCTTGGCTTATCATTTATAAGCTGCCTCAAGTAATGTCAAGTTTGAGTTTACAAGGTTGTAGTTTATTGCATAAGTTCTTTTGCCTGACACCATTGGGTAGCTTATCTTTAGTCAAATAGGATAGTTGACTAGCTTATAAACTACTTATTGATCTACCAACAAGATATTGGTCTAGTTGTGTAAGCCCTTGCTAGATCTCCAGGATGACCAAAAGGTTAAGAATTCGATTGTTGGGAGTGACACTTGTTGGGATGGGCAGTCACGCAATCGGAAGGGATTAATTCCTTACCCAAAAAATAAGATAATACTCTTGATAGTACAAAAAAACTACCTGATGATCTTACTAAATATACTCCTAACCTTACTATAGAGGAGTACCTTATCCGATCCGTACATTAGTTCCAGGAGGATAATGGACAACACTGTATTTTTCAAAAGTGATTTAACATTGATTTTAAGTTGGTGTACCTAAAATCATTATTGATGATTTCTCATGAACATCAATCAATTGTCGCTCTAATAATAGCATGCAATAATTTGTACTAGGGTTGTTGGTTACTAGAATATCATTATGAAATCAAGCACTACAGGTTCTCAATGATTTTTAAGGGTTGTTGGTACTCTTTATAAAGCACTTGTCATTAATTTTAATTATAATGCAAAAGGTAACGTGGAAGTCCCCCACTGGCCCCACATAACATATTTCAATGAAGTGTGTTGACACAAACTACCAAGCTATCTCATAAACTATGTTCCCTGCACCCAATAAACTATGTCCACGTGTCCAATCGCCTAAATAAGAAATGTATTATAAAGTCAATTGTGATTTGTATCTTGATTATATTTTTGCACTGAATGTTATCACAATTTAGCAGTAGATGAACTAGCAAGTTGAGACTTACATGCTAAAAAAGTATATTATTTTTTTCCAATTTACAACCCTTAACAATCAGTGGAATAAATGTTTAATTGTTGTTTTTTTTAGTATTACTAAGGTATCTCTTCAACTGTTGGTAAGAAACTAATTTCTTTCGAATGTGTGACTGTCGCTCCTAGAAATTGAACCCTTTGATCATTTTAGGAATATAGCAGAGTCTTATACCACTTGATCAACGGCTTGTTGGTTATTGTTGTTGTTTAGGACCCCTAACAACTCCTTTGTTTTCACCTTGTCATTGGGTTTAACCATTGAGGTTGTTTTTGGCCAAAGTAATTCCCAAAGTTTATCCATAAGACACATCTTCCAATCATTAATGTACTTTTGGAGCTCACACTTACACAATGATCTATGAGTCTTTCTTATTATGCAACCACATCAAATACTTTCATCTTTCTTCTTGTAAACAACTTCCACATCATGAGTACCCTTCAATGTTGATAGTGCTGTTTGTGAAAAATTACCTTTTGTGTCTAGAATAGATTTGTTTCCTTTTGTTCCCAGGAATATAATTGTCCCATGGAACAAAACATAATCTTCTGAAAGAACAATGTGATATAAATTTTGAATTAGCTAGTTTCTGAAACATGACATTCAAATTCAAGGGCTTGTGTGGTTGATGATTCATGCCCTTGTGATTTTTTAAGGGTCTGTTTGCGAGTTTAATTTTGGAGGAAAAGAAAGGGAAAAGTGATGCTTAAGAGTCATCTAGCTAGTGTATTTCATGGTTCTCAAGCCTTCTCTTTTCTTTTATTCTTCTCCAAATCCAAACTCACAAAGATACCCAAACGGACAAATCATAAACTCCTTTTTCTTTGCACTAATTTTTTTCTTTTACTACATGAAACAAGTCACAACAACTCAAAGCATTCATACAAAAGAGGAACTGGAAATAATTCTAACAAGGGGCAGTGGGAGTTGGTTATTAGCATAAGGTTTTAAGTTAGCATACATGTAAAGAAACAAGCAAAAACTAGAATACCAATACCAGAATAAGTCTATAAACTAAACAAGCAAGCAAACACTATATTGCTAGTACCAGAATGAGTCTCGCCGAACATATATTATCTTGGTCATTTCCATGCTGAAGCAACAATCAAGTTTTTATCTTCCCACCCAAGATGAAGTGCTCCCATCTCCTCCTTTATTTTGAACCTGTCGCCGTACATCTTAATGAGCTTTCGGATTTCAGCGGTCACATTCGTGCTCATCGGGGATGAAACAAAGCCAGCCATTGTCATCCTTGCTCTCCATTTTCCAGCGACTTCATACCGTTCTATCCTATCCTCGCCTTCACACGCAACAACATTAACAATATCCCTTGCTAAGCATTGCCTTTCAACATTCATCCTATCTTGACTCTCCCTAGGAAGTGTAATATCAAGCGACTCAAACACAGCAGAGTAGTATTTGTAGGCTTCGGAAAATCTTGGTAAGAAAGGGGTGGTGTTAGTGTTCACATCTTGCTCCACAACTGTTACCAGCTTCGGATTCAAGCTCTTAACCAAGCGGAGAAGTTGGTCTCGTTCATTTACAGTCGAAACACTCTCATCAGGCATGTGATGAAGCTGGAATGCAAAGTTCACTACAAGTGTTTCTCCAGGATGACAATTGAGCATTTGTGGGGTGACAAGGGAAGTCCTCGATCCCACTGCCCGAAACTCAAATGGCAAACCAAGTGTTTCCGCCAGTTTTTCAAGTCTTTGTCCAATGACATTTAGGCCTCCAACAGATCTTTGCACAGACTCGGGATCATCGACTCCAGTCAATCTAACACGAGGTGGCTTATTGGACCTCGAGGCAAGTTGTTGTATTAGATTTATGTATTGACTACCTTGATTGATCTCAAAATCTATTATGTGAACATTCAACTCATCTTTAGTTGCCTCTATAATTGCATTGTTTGCAGCAATAAATCCAAATTTAAAACATGGGCAAACCTCAAACAGTATCTGCATGGCTGCGAGACGGTCTGAAGAAGGAGGTTCTTTGCATTTCAGAGCTTTATAAAGACCTTTCCCCGATTCAGCCAGGCGTGCTGCAAGTCCCTCCACCATATAGGCTGCAATTCTTTGAGAAGGCTCTCCTTGAATTGAGACCATTTGGCGGAGACCATTTATCCTAGATAAGGTTTCCTCTTCGTTTCCTTCTGAAAGTGCAACAGCACATTCATAAAGCAGATGCTTGGGGGTCTGAGAAATTCGTGATATTTCTTTGCTGATGCTGATGCTGCTAAGGTTGGAACCTGAAGATGAAGACTCCTTTGGTGAGTCCTCGAGTTGCATACTCTGAATAGGATCAGCCCATTCAGCAATATTCGGATCGATTTCCATGCTTTGGGAAGTCCCAAATATGGCTTCTTCCTCTTCCTCAACATCGCTATCATCAAGCAACGCCCTCTCCAATGCTTGTAGTTTTAATTTCATTAGACCATCGACATCAAGCGAATCAAGGCATCCATTTTCCAAGAAATCTGATCCGAAATTGGACTGATAGGCATCTTGATGCCTCCCAGAGACGAAAGAAGTAGGAGTTGCCAAACGAGCTCTTAGCTCGTAAGAAGATGCACCATCAGGGTGAATTGAACCTCCAGAGATGCTGGAAATAGATGGTTCTATCAGTTCTATTGACGAGTCTTGGAAGTACTTCTCGTAACTCTCAATGGACTCATCATCTGTCATGTACATGGTTCTTTGCTTTTCAGGACCAAAAATTTGGGAGGACAAGCCCGATGTAACTTCGGTTCCCTTTAATGAGTAGAGCTTGCCATTTTTATATGATGTAGGAACTAGCTTTGCAGGTCTAACTAACGACATGATTGGCCTTTTATTCACTTCACTCAGACTTTAATCCTGTGTCCAAAACATCATTTATGTTAGCCATGAAAATGCTATAAAACTGAAATAAATTAACACTACCAAGACTCCTTCCACCACCTTGTGAATTAGTAATATACGAGGGAGAGTTGCTCACTGATGAAATCTCGTTGAACCTTCGAGGAGGACTGTGCCTGATGGAGAAACAAAAAGAGCAAAAAACAAACTTAGAATACAGTTAGGATATAGGGAAAACATGCTAGATACACTTGTGAGTATACAGTTCAGTAACTGATAAACACAGTCAAACTTTTATGAATCTTGGGTTCATAATCATAATGTTTCAATTCCAAAAGTTTCATTCTAAAAAGAGTAATGATACTTTCAAAAGCTTATAGTCCGCATTTTTCATATACTACTGTGTGAGTCATTGGATAACAGACCAATCCCAATAAACTTATTTTAAATGTTTGCAGAGGTAAGACTGCGAATATCTATCCTCCTAACCCCATAGGGTGAGAGCCTCGTGCACTGAGTCGCCCTTAATTTTTATGTTCTCACTAGGCCTGCCACCAGAATTTTAAAATTTCCTTTTGAACAGAAGTTAGTTATTAGATTCAGTCAAACATGAGTTGACATGGCAGATATAGTTCCACCTTAGCATAGCAAAAAGCATTACTTCAAGTTGCAATATAGTGGTCTCAATGTATATGGAAGTGCAAAATAAAAATTATAACATTGTCTACTTTTAAATCTATTCACAGTATGATCTTTCTGAAGATACCAGAATCCAAATAAATCAAAATTGATATCTAGGATTCTTCAGAATTCAACTTCAATTTTTTAAAGCCTTATTTGCTAAACTAGACAATGAGGAACTCCTATCAGACTGCTAAGTGCTAACCGTTTGCTCGTCAAATATGTATATGTATAAAGGGCAGCCTAATGCACAAAACTCTCACTTAGTCAAGTCTAGGGATGTTAGATGTACACAGCCTTATACTCGGAAGTGTGGAGAGGCTGTTTCCAGAATTTGAACCCGTGACTTCATGTCTTACTGTTGCGCCAAACTCACCCTCTATATATATTAACCCTAGCCAGAAAGAAGATTGAAATGAAACCACTACCGGAAATGCAAATTAACATGTTAAAGATTAAGAAATTCATGAAACAACTGCTAAGGTTACAAGTTACAACCTCAAAGTAAGGTTGACTACTTGGATAAAAAGATAATGAGAAAATAGATAAAGTGCAATAATAGAAGCTTAAACAAAACTCTTTGGGATCAAAGACCTATGACTGAAAAAATTACCATGATTGCAAAGGACAATAACCCTTATCATAAGAAAAAGATCAAAGTTACAGAATTTTAATCAGATAATCTAGATTCTAAAGATAGAAACTTGAACAATCACAAGAGACAAAGTGTACCTGATGCTATTAGAAACCAAGAAGAATCAGATAACTATAACAACATATCTACTCTTTCCTATTGTATATAAACTGATGGAGATGAATCTCAGAATTGTCACTAGAGGGAAAAGAAACTGAAGTTTTTTGGTATATGAGGATGAAGCTTAGAATTGTCTCAAGAGGTAAAGTTTTTGATAAGTGCCAAGAGAGATATATCATATAGCCAAGGCAATGGCAAGTTTAACAGTTTATGATTGTTTTCTATATAAAAAAACATTGTTTGACTTAGAGTTGAGGTTGGTAGAAAAGCAACAAAAAAGATAAACAAAACATAATAAATTTATTATGTTCTTAAATTTATTAATTATTTGATATATGTATTTTATTTTTATTTTTATAATATATAAAATGAAAACTTCTTAAATAAAGGAAAATAAGACACATGTCAAATATTTAATAGATATAATGAGATAACTATTTTTTGGTATAAAGAGATACTTTATTCTCTAGTAAACTCATATGAGTATGGACATGAGAATAGTTAAGTATTTATTACATGTTAGTTTTATAATAAGATTAAAGTTATCTAAACCTATAATTTTTTCTTCTCAAATAAATGTGATATTCAGTTATATTTGTTTTCGAGTTGAGTTTTGGAGGGAAATAAAGAGAATGAGAAGACTTCAAAGTTATGAAATACACTTGTTTTAAAGTCTTCTCTTTCTCTTTCTTATTCAACTCGAAAACATACTCTTAAAATCTGATTAGTTTTTAGAGGATAATGAATAAAAGGGAAAGACTTAAAGTCATATATTTCTTTCATTCTTCTTTAAAACTCAAGTTATAAATGTATTATTAAAAATGAGATGGATTAATTTCAGCACCAATATATAAAAGAGGAGAATTACATAATTCATTTTAGGCATATATAACATCATTTTTATCTTTAGTTTTGGTATCATCCCATTGAAATTTATTTCTTAATGTGTTTTTTTAAGTTGAAAAGTTGGTTTGATACAAAAATAGGCAGAAAAAGTCAAAGTTCGGAAGGTCTTCTACTTTACTTAGTTCATACTTTATTACAACAAGCACCACTATTGGTAGAAAATTTTCTGTTCTATATCCGCGTGGGATCCTCAAAGGGTATGTGAGTAAAGACATAAAAACCCTCCACTCCCATTCTTCTAGAGTAAAATGATGAAACATGCCAACAAAGGTGACAGTAACATGTTCATTTAGAACAAAATTGTTTGGTTATTTTCATATAAAACAACAACTTGGTTAACTTAATTATATATTATATTGTTACATCTTATAGTGGATAACATGTGTACCAATAGTTTTATTACCTATAGTGTGAAATGAATCAAATGTGGTATCAATCATCATAAATTAAAAACAAGGAGAATGACTATGCAGTTGAAACTGCATGAAGCATCCAAGGATTAATATCCACACAAGTTGTATTTCATATTAATCATTAGTTCCCATCTTATCCTAACGGGTATATTCAGGGTAGGTTGATTGTTGGATAAGTAAACAACTGATTTTTTTTATTAAAATAATTTAGGGGTTAATTTTTGTTTGAAATTTGGTTAATCTTTTAGCTGATATTACATACATACTTTTTTGATTAAAATCAATCGACATTGTTGTAAGGTCTAATTAGATTTTTAAATATCGTATTAGGTAAAATGTCAAATATTTGATTCTTGTAACTAATATTTAGTTTTTTATCTGTAGAGTGGAAAATACAGTTAATTATACAAGAAATATGATTTAGATAATAATATGAATATTTCAAGACAGATTGTGTGTGGTTAAATAGTCTTTCAATTAATTGTATCCATCACACATTATATTTATTTGAGATTAAGGGTGGAATTGTCACACTCATTGCCCAGCACGGATACTGATACGTGTGTCGGGTATGATACATATCCGATACGTCGATATGCATTTTTTCTAAAATACAGGATACGATACGTTCAGGGATACACGTATAAAATAATAAAAACACATAAAATATGATAAAATTATAAATGTAAATCAAAATATCCAAAGTAAAAAATATAATGGAAATTTAAAATCATTGCCCTCAATAACAAATCTATCATATCATATTTTAATGAAAACGAATCTATCCTAAAATCATTGCCCTCCATAACAAATATATCTTATCCTATTTTAATGAAAACGAATCTATATTATCCTGTTTTATTAGAAACGAATCTATTTTATCATGTTTTATTGGAAACAAATCTATCTTATCCTGTTTTATTGGAAACGAATTTATATATCATATATTTTACTGAAAACGAATCCATATATCCTATATTTTATTGAAAACGAATTGGATACGTGTCTTAATATTTATTTATTTAATTTTTTAATTTTTGGATACTCTATGGATACGTATCCTTCGCGAATCTAAGCGTATCCGTGTCGGATACGTGTCGGACACCGACACGTGAGGGTGTTTGACGAATCCGTGTTTCATAGCTCCAACTATCAAGAAAACTCATGCACTTGGCTTGATTTAGTTGTTCACTTATTATTTTATGAGGAAAAACTGTAAAATAATATTCTTTTGTATTTGAGAAAAAGATGTATAAACTGATAGTATAAGAGTTTTTACATTATCGTTGTATCATTCATCATTCATTTTCAATTATTATTGACTTTTCAAAAAAAATAATCCAAATAAATGGTAAATAATGCACTGCCTGTATATACATTTTTAAACTGGCAATACATAGATTTAATACTTTTTTGTTTTGTGTTTTTGTGTCTCTATATATAATGTATTTAAAATAATGGAGAAGATCATTAAGATGTTTGTCTATAAGTTTTTATTGGATCTTCATATAAATCAAACAGTCAAATGTTTAAATGATGTGAATGATACTTGTTGGAGGAGATAAGTACCTATCATAATAGAGATTAATTCTTTACGTGAAGAATAAGAAATCCTATTAGTTATACAAACTTACTAATTTGTTGGGTTTGGTAACTGATGACATTGAAATTTCTGTCGATGATGTATTTTGCGTTTCTTTCCATATACAAACAGAGGCGACCATAGAGAATTTGGAACCATAGTATTCAACAACAATAATAATAATAAAGCAGCCTATCAAAACCTTAGTCTTTTTTATGATTCAAACTTTGAGTTGTACCTAAACCACATTTGAACTTAAATAAGCATTCACATTATTTAAATACAAGTCGTCTCAACTAAGAAAGAAAGCACGCGCAAATTTGTCTGCCTATAAGATTGGGCATTTTGCACGCACTATGTATGCTGACCAAGCTAATAACAAATGGCATTCAATCCTCGATTTTAATGGTTTGAGTAAGGATCTTCTCCAGAATAATAAATAAGTAATCCAGGTACTAGAAGAAAAAATAACATATTATTATACTTAAACATTTTTTTATAATGAAATAATAATTGATGGTTGAAAGCAAAAGGAGAACAAGAACTCCACTCTCTCCAAAGGATCCTTGTTCTACCTTAGGATTATTTACGTTAATCAAATTTGGCAAGGTCAACTACATATACCAAAGAATATCATAATAATCGATTATATATCATGACCTTTGACAAAACATATCTAAATTACTAAACCTTTCATAATTATTTTACTCGTAACATTTCTCGGCCTTATGGATTGAATTAACATTTCATAATTAACAGTTATTTGGTTTACTCTCCTTATTATAGTTTCTAATGATATCTTCTATGTATATTCAAACCACCCAAGTCTATTGAATTCAATGTAAAATAAATTTTTTAAAGTTACTATTACATTTCAATTATGCAACACTAGATAATAATTTGTATGCCAGTATAAATTTGTTCCCCTATTCATCATTCAATATCATTCATTTAGCTCATCAAAAACTGCTTTGTATCATCAATATTGTTCTAGTATGAGTTAGGGAAATTATAGCCCATTTAAAATTGGTATTTTTCAACTAAGGAAATTGGTATTTTTGTCCAACTTTTGTAAAAATAAAATTAGGAAGTTTGGGAGGGCCCAATTAAAAACCTTTAATGGACATGAAAGGTCAATGAGTCATTGTGTGAAATTGGACCCAAACCTCTTTGTTTTCTGCACGTTCTTGGATAAAAATTGTAGTTCTATATATAAAGTTGGACCTTTATTTTTCTCCTGAAATTTGTAAACTTGGATCCTAGAAATTTTGAAAACTCCCATTATATTCTTAACATATATTTTCCCTCCTATAACCTTTCAATTTTCCCATATTTTTTTGCTCAAACCCCACAAATCCCATTTCACTCATACAAAGGAGAAACATCTTATTGAGTAGACATCAAGGAACATCACTCCATTAAAGGACCATTCTTGTATGAAGGTATATCCTAAATTATTTTCATTTTTATTTCTTTTTTGTTGTATTTTTATTTGAGATATTTTTATTTCCAAGTGTTTGTTTTTTTGTTCATGATCCTTTACAAAAAATTGAGTTTTTATTGGTCACTTTATTCTAAAAGATTAGTCTCAAATTGATGATTTTTGTATATTTCAACACATTTTGATAGTTCAATGTTAGAATATAAAATTTTCAATTGTAACTAAAATGTTATAACTGAAATTTTCTAAATTTGAATATTATAGTTTATCATATTGCTCTAACATAATTTGGTCTTACTTTTCCTTCGATATATCTCCTAGGTCTAAAATAAATAGAAGGAAGCTAGAAATCTATTACCACATATCATTGAGAAAGAATTAGAATTGGAATTATGTGACAACCTCTTAGGCACTAGCACTACAACTATCATATGAGGAGGGTATAGAGCATAATGTTGAAGCTTATATTTTTTTAACAATTTATTCAACAAGAGCAAAATGTGGTTGAAAGTAGTTTGTAGAAGGTTATGATAATGAAAATGGTGAAGGGATTAAGCTTTAGAAGAGGATGAAATTCCTAACTAATACCCTTTATCTTTACTAAGTTCTCTTTGAGCATGTTGAATGTGACATATGGTAGGGTCACATAAGTATAATAATTTTTTGTCAATTTTATCTACTTAAAGTTAAGCAATTTAAGTTAAGTGAGTTTTTTTTAAGTGTGGAGTATTAGGTATTGGTTGCAATAAAAATTGGGGATTGCCCCTAACTAAGGATCCACTATAGGAGGTCATGAAAATTGTGTTCAACTCAGGTTTGGAGCTACTTGTTGGCTTATCATATAGAACTATCGATGCAAATTTGATGTCCTCATTTGTTGATCGCTGGTGTATATACACCAACATCTTTCACCTATTGGAGATGATCATCACGCTAGACATTGTGTCCTCGCTATTGAACATTTTGGTGACAATGAAGCTTCTTCATTAATCAAAACCATGAGAAAAGAAGAGACTGACTTATGAGATCATTTATGGTGTTTCTAAAGAGTGGGCTAATGTTGAGGAGAAACACTTGTATGTAAACATATTTATTTGGAGAGAATAAAAAATATTAACAACAAATAAGAAATTTAATTCTAATTAAAATTAGTCATGAGTGATAGTTCCAAAAAAACATAAATATGCTTAATATTTTAAAAAATCAATGATGATTAAATATAATTGATAAATGATACAATAATAATGCATAACATTCTTATACCTTTAATGTATATATTTTTTCTCTTCCAAATTTGTCCATATAGCTCAATATGTAGGAATAACAAAAGGGTGAGGAGTATGGATGACAATATGGGTATTGTATGCGGGCCGATAGTACATCATATTTTTGCTGGTTAGCCTATTCTGCTCGACCTGTTTGCCCGCTTTATTAATGGGCATTTTAAACGGGCTCCGTGGGTGGTCGCTGACATTACATTCAGTCATTTTAATTTTTAAATGTGGCTTAACTCCATTTACTCATAATTCCTTATTTCCTTTTCGATGTTACCATGGTGTTACATGACATTCCTCCTATAATTTCTTTCCACTTCCACTCATATTTCCCTTCCATCTTCACTTGTAGGAGACTCGTGCATTCGCACAAGTAATAATGTATATTGCATGAATTTAATTAAAGAGTGACAACTTAACTTATTAATGAAAATGTTAATAAGGATTACCTACTAAAACATTGTTTGTAATATTCCATTGCTGATGTAAAAATGTTGGGACTATGAAATGATATTGAACCTATAATGTTAAAATAATGAAAAATGTTATGAAAATTTGAATGAATTTAGTTGCAAATAGCAAGATGTTTGTTAACAAGAGAATGTGAATAAATTATTATTGTTAATCTTTATTGAACCTTCTTCTGTTTGTTAACAAGAGAATGTGAATAACTTTACAGTCACCTTCTTCTGTTGAAACCTAAATAAAAATGTAGTTGTTAAAAACAGAGTTTAAAGGAAGAGTGTTTAACGGAAAAAGAAGTGTTTTGAGTAAGAAAACAAAAAAGGAACAAATGGAGAAGACAATGACTGAAATGAACATTGGATTGTTACCTGAGTACTTTAAGAAGAATGGAGAAGAAAGAGCATGGTCGGAGAGTGTATTTTTTCCCATAAGGGTTCTTTCGAGAATGGAGAAGAAAGCATGGATTCAAGGGTTCTTTGGAGAAGGGTTTCCATTTTTAAGAAAGGAAGAGATATGTTCATGAAAGAGGGTGATACTTTTTCTGATGTTTGGTTCAAAATTTTGAATTGAAGTCAAGATGTAGCTAATAATCATTATTTAAAGTACAAACTTGTCATGTAAGTCAAATGCTTTCAATAGTAAGTGTAAAGAACATGGATTTTTGGCTAAAGAACAAATACTACACCTGCTTTCTGAAGGAAGGAAATTTTTTGGTGTTTTCCAATGTTATAATGACAATAATATGTCATCTCACCTTCTTTTTGCTTGATGATTTTGTTGTGTTTTCCAATGTTATGTTGAAAATGGTATGTCAACTCACCTGCAATTTTGAAAGTAAAAAGAAAATCCAAATAAATCTTATGATATGTTAAATAAGATGTGAAAATCAAAACTTAATACACAAAAATTTAGTGCTGGAAAGATAAAATGACATGGATAGGATGGTGATTGATCTGCAAAAAAAAACAAAACAGGTTGTAAAAACATAGAGTTTATTATGTGAAAGAATAAAATAAAATGCATGGTTTAAAAAATGTCAATTAATTGTTTTATATCAATCAATTTATGTCATATTTGCAACCTAAGATGGTGAAATACGATTACACTATCTATGGTTTATAATCTAAAAAATGTTAATGTTAAAGGTTAATAAACACATTTAATGTTATTATATTGTCTAAAAACATGTTGCATATAATGATGTTGTCTCTGTTTAACGTTATTTTGTAATGAAATCGCATGGAAACAAATTTTGTTATTACAAAGTTCATGCCATCATCTAAAATTCTAAAACGATTAAATTTTATCAACCTTTGAAATTAGTGATATAAACTAGACATGGAAATAAATTAATAAAAAATTCCATTGCATATTCTATGTTTGTAATAACTGTTTTTCATTTAAATGTCATAATATCATTGATACTAAACCAAGACACTTGGCAATTGTCACTTTAAAAAAAGTACATTACATACACAATTATATATCTATAACTGAACAGATAAATATATAACACAAAGTGATTAGAAAAACATGTCACTTTCATATATTATGGTTAATGTGCTCGTTGAAGTTATCCAACGACAGATAGAATTACCTCAACTTAAGTTCATTAGCCAATTATGTTAGTTTAGATATGTTGTGACTCATATCTAATTTTGGTATTATGTACTTAACAATGATAAAAATCAGATATGAAAATATAGTGACATAATATACATAGGAGTAATGTTTTAAAGTTATGCAGGTCCAGTCTTCGCGTAGTTAAGTATGAGGTTACAAAATATACATCAAACTATGATGTATTAAAATTTAGTTCTAAAAAGGATATACATAATTTATCATGTTTGTGTTAATCATTCAGTCTTGATATGTTTGACCATCTTGGAAGATGACAATTGAGTGGATTTAAAGTCGGGGCTTTGTGGCAGGTCCAAATCAAAGTCAGTCGACATTCTCTTTGTTGCAGTTACAACTTGAAGGTTGTCTAGATCATGATTAGCAGTGACAGATACAGACTAACCATGCAAGTTGAAAAAAATATCAATAAATCATAGTTATTACATAAATTACCTTTCCATTGTAAAACATTGTAATGAATTATGGATGCCACTCACTGCATATTGAAAGATGTCATTCAAATGAACTTTCCATTAAGTTCCTCAGAGGGTGAAACCTTGTTAAAAACAAGTAAAAATTAATTAACATTATTTTAAAAATAAAAATACATTAAAAAATAGATAAAACACAAAATTCATTAACTCACAGTATGTATCTCTAATGGTCCAAACTGATCAACAATGACCTTTATCAAAATTGGACTTTCAGATAGCCTTATCACGGAAGATTGGTGGTAAGATGGTTGCACTTTGACTCTAAATGTCATTGTCCTTGCAAGCAGCATATTAAGTATTAGGGGGAATGTCTTTGGATCTTCCTCACCTTTCTACATATAGAAACTGAAAACTTTAATGTTGTGAATATTGTGCATTAATGTGTTATCAATTTATAAAAATAAATGTATGTAAAAATATTATTGTAACCATCTGATTTCTAAGCTCGCAAGCAGATACTCTAATGATATCAGTACATTAACGATCCCAAAAGACAAACCTACAATTTTCATTCTCGTGAATAATCTTAATGTCTAATTTGTACCTTAAAAATAAATAATATTAAAAATAAGCAACGAAATTGAACATAATATTTTTTTAAATGTAAACTATATAATGAAATAGTTTTATCTTGGGGTAGAACTCGGGTTATAAGTTTCACACTTGCACGGGAAAGATCCGTCCTTAACATCAACCTTCTTAGTGCAATTCAAACAACCATCATATTACCACCATTGTTTCCCAACAATAAACATTAACATTAACAACATTTAAGTAAAACATATTGAAGACATGACTGACAATTCATGAAAGAAAGAATATTGTTGTAAAATAAAAAATATTAAGGTCATTTTTTGATGAGGTAGCTAATAGGTAGGCTACCACATATATTATGTAGACCTTATTGTTATTGAAGACATACTCAACTATATGCATGATGAAGAGAAATAAACACATTTGATGTTATTATATTTTCTAAAATCATGTTGCATATAATGTTGTTGTCTACGTTTAACGTTATTTTTTAATGAAATCACATGGAAATAAACTTGTTATTACAAAGAAACAAAAATGTTTGAATTAAGAATGCTATATATCGAATATTTTAATAAGTTATTCTTAGATAGACATGTACAAGTGACATTTAAAAATATGTGACATTCATAATAACAATAGACATGTACAGTCCTGACCCATAAAAAACATAAGAGCACCTAATGAAGTGAAGTAAACTACAATATATAATAGAGGTGACTTTTGTCCATGTAAAGTTGAGTTATATAAATAAAATTAACCAGCTCTATGGCTAAAATCTGTATACAATTTGAAGAAATAGGCAAACCCACTGAAATATTTGACAAACTTCAAAACTTTACAATACCAAACTCCCATGAAGTGATCAATTTGAAAAAGACCATGTCACTCAATTAAACCCATCAAAACATATTAATGTGAGATTTATAAGAAATGAATTTTGTATTCACAAAGTCTATTAAAGAATGCTCATTAAAGCACAAATTAAGAAAATTATAATATTCAAAAATTAATAAACAATATAATTATAATGTTAAAAAATGAACATCCAACAATAATGGACATGCAGAGAGTCAACTTCATAAATTAACTAACACACAGTTGAGCTAAAAAATATAAGGTACTAACAGTAACAATGTAGTGAACTCAAAAATCAGTCATAAGTCATTAGTAATGTATTTTATAATATCAGACACAATTTCAGATACTATTAGATTAGAAGTAACTCATTAGCAAAATGTACATAAAGAAGTATCAGAAGATGTCATATAGTTGTCCCTCAATTAATTTTAGAGTAAACCATGTAATAAAAATTTAACAACATTCACAACTCAAAAAACCATAAAATGAACAACGGAAATTTCATAACCCACAACTTTAAAGGTGGATATCAATATCATAGGAAAATGTCAATCATTACTGATTGCCATGGTTGTTGTCAAGAAGACAACTCTGAATGTAAAAAAAATTAGAGGCAGTATTAAACAACAAAGAGTAGCAAAAGGAATATTAGATACAATTTTCAAAAGTTCTAGAATTGATTAGAGAACCACAAAAAGAATATAATAAACAATATTAAACCACATACTAGAAACGTTGAAATGGTATATGGATAATCTCCTATGATATTAAAGATCCAATTTTTACCGAAAAATAGGATTGACAGTCACAAAAAGTATGAAAGGCATAATTTGTAACCAATTTTTTTTAAGAAACCTTGAAAGTGGTCATGAAAGAACTACTATGACATTAAAAATCACATTTTTTGAAAATAGACAACTACTAGAAAAGCTTAATATGATTAAAGAATGGATGAATGACTTTGGTCTTTGGACAAAAGCAACCAAAAAGTAAAAACTACCTTATAGATCAGTGTTTTAAGCAAAAAAAAACTAAGTAATGTAAAATAAAGATATGATTTTTAACGATAAAAATAGGATAGATCAGATTTTTAAGCAAAAAATTCAAGTAATGTAAAATAAAGATACGATTTTTAAGCAAAAAAATATAAATATTGCTACCTTAAATATAGACTGAAGAAAAAGATTGAACATGTATATAGTTAAGAAGAAATGAAAGAGAAAATAGTTAAGAATTAAGAAAGAAGAATGGAAAGAGATAAAAAATGAAAGGATGCGGAAGAAGAAAGAAGAAATAGAAAGAGCTAAGAATTAATAAAGAAGAGTGGAAAGAGTTAAGAAATGAAAGGATACAAAAGAAATGAAGGGGTATTTGAACTTTAGACATGTGGCAATCATGCATGATGGATACACTATGAGTAAACACGTAGCAATGAACATTGCGTTTTCCTTTCTTCTTTTTTTGTTTAAAAAATATATTTGCTACTACAGTTTTAACCCTTAAAAATGCAAGTGTCAAAGTTTGAGGATGTCTACAATGGTAAAAACATCAACCCCTTCTATTCTTAATAAGATAATAGATTCTTCAAAATTTGAAGCTTCAACATTCAACACTCATCAATTCTCAGCTCAACACCTTCCATCTTCATTTCCACTTCTTCTTCGTGTCCAACATCATTCTTATTCCTCCAACTTCGTTTCCACTTCTTCTTCGTGTCCAACACCATTCTCGTTATCTAATGTGGTTAGAGAGACTTGTTTTGAATTATTATTGGAATTGCAAACTGTTAATTGTTATGTAACGTGGTTATGTAAAATCTATTGATTTATTGCCTATTGTACTGCCTAGAAATGATTCATAGGAACATTGCAGTGATAACTTAGTTATTTTTCAATGTAAATAGGAAAATGCTTGTGGACCGCCTGCATGCTTGTTAACTCGTTTTAAAACGAGCAGAGTATGACATTTTGTCCGTCAAGTAAATGCAGGCATGCCCGCGCCTACTTAAATTGTTATAAATATCTGTGGGCACGAACAAAAGAGACTGAGCAGTCCATTTTATCATCTCTAGTGAGGAGTACACCTTGCTCCCATCCTAACATCACCTTAATTTTTGTGTGTGGGGAATTTCCCTTTCACCACCATTTTCAGTACCCATAGATAAACCCACATGTGGTCTCTCATTTAAAAAAATATAGGAAACATAATTAAAGCCTAATATAATAATATTAAAAAATAAATATATCTTAAATATAAAGTTCACACATTCTTTTGTATTCTCAACATAACTCAATCTTTCTAAATGAAATCAGAATAGAGAAACTAAAATAACATAAGAACAAAACATTAAGATTTAAATTAAAAGAGAAAAATTCCATTTCTTCTAATTAATTTAATAATATAAATATGAAATAAAAAAAACTAAAAAAAACTATTTCATATGTTTATTGGATTTAACATGTATTTATTGATAGCGTAAGTATTTTTTACACCGTTAGCAAATTATCTATTATTTATAGGGTGTAATATTTATGTACTGGCGGTGTAAAAATTTATACATGATCAATGCATTATTCACACTTAATTTGAAATTACTTTTTTGATTAATGATGGTTGAAAATGAATGATAAATGATGTATTGATAATGTAAAAAACTCTTACACCGTTATTATATGCATATTTTCAATGACGATGTTATATAGTCTTGAGGGTGTGCAAATGCACACTCTGAAACTTTTTGAAAAAAAATCTATATTATTTATAGAGAAAAAATATATACTTTGAAAGTATATAAGTTCTATACATTATTATTACATCATTTATCATCCATATTTAATTATCATTCACTCTTAAAATAAAAGTAATTCAAATAAATGTTAGATTATTTAGTACTGTATATAAATATTTAAGCATTGCATATATATTATACTCTTACTTATAATTCTTAAGCCCAAAATTTATTTTTTAGTAAATGACATGACATGCTTGAGGAAAAATAAATAATCATTATTGTATTGAATTATTTTATAATATTATAGATATGCAATCGGCGAACTTCATAATCGAATATCCAAGAGAAATATTCAGTTGCTTCTTTGTATGTTTTGTTTGAGCCTATCTGACTTTTTCTCTAGTTTTGATATGACAAAAACTGATTGAATTTGTAAAGTTTTATCAACATGATTTTCTTGTTCAACTGATTTTATGATGTTTGATAAACAACTTGAGACTTACATCATTGATATGCATAACACTATCGAATATGCTTCATTGAAATGAATAAATAATCTTAAGACAACTTGAGACTTACACATTGTTTCCCATTAACTTATCTTCTTTTGAAGTTAACAATATAATTTTAAAAATAGTTTTTTCAACTATGAAAATTGTAAAAAATAGAGTGTCTAATCGAATGGAAGATGCATGAATGAATAACTATCTAGTAACTTATATTTAGTGAAAAAATGTTCAACAACATTGACAACGAAATAAATATCTTTCAAAATTTTAAAATGTGAAATCACATAGTGATTAGTTATGAAATATATACTTTATTTGATTGAATATATTTAAAATTTATAATTTTAATATCAGTATTTTCATTTCTAATTGGTGATATTTATTATTTTAATTTTAATTTATGTTACTGTCTCCGGATCCTAGATTCATCACCGGTGTCTCTTATTGATATGTTAAATACTATAGCGGATGATGTAAAAAAACCTTATTGTGACACTGCATAGATTTTATGTATAACAAAATTCACATGATCCAAAAATACGTGGCGAAGTCCTCTTCTCCGATTAGGGTTTTACATATTGGATCGAAATCCAGATTCATAATTCAAAATCAAAACCAAAATTCACAGTTTCGAAACTCATAGATGTCGATTTCACAAGAACTGTACCCCTCCCAAGACGATCTCCTCTACGAAGAAGAACTTCTCCGAAACCCTTTCAGCCTCAAACTATGGTGGCGCTACCTCATTGCTCGTTCCGAATCTCCATTCAAGAAACGTTTCGTAATTTACGAACGTGCCCTCAAAGCTCTCCCTGGTAGTTACAAGCTTTGGCACGCTTACCTTCGTGAACGCCTCGATCTCGTTCGAAACCTTCCAATTACTCACTCTCACTACGATACTCTCAACAACACGTTCGAGCGTGCTCTCGTTACGATGCATAAGATGCCTAGGGTTTGGATTATGTATCTTCAAACCCTAACAGAACAGAAATTGGTTATGAGAGCGAGGAGGACATTTGATAGGGCGTTATGTGCACTCCCGGTGACGCAGCATGATCGAATTTGGGACCCTTATCTTGTTTTCGTGAGCCAGAAGGGTATTCCGATCGAAACGTCGTTGAGGGTTTATCGAAGGTATTTGAAGTATGATCCTTCTCATATTGAGGATTTTATTGAGTTTTTGGTTAATTCTAGTTTGTGGCAAGAGGCTGCTGAGAGGTTAGCGTCTGTTTTGAATGATGACCGGTTTTATTCAATTAAGGGGAAGACGAAACATAGGCTGTGGTTAGAGTTGTGTGATTTGTTGACTAGGCATGCGAATGAGGTGTCCGGGTTGAATGTGGATGCCATTATTAGGGGTGGGATAAGGAAGTTCACCGATGAGGTTGGTCGGCTCTGGACTTCTTTGGCTGAGTATTATATTAGGAGGGGTTTGCATGAGAAGGCGAGGGATGTGTTTGAGGAGGGTATGTGTACTGTCATTACTGTGAGGGATTTTAGCGTTATCTTTGATTCTTACACGCAGTTTGAAGAGAGCATGCTTGCTTACAAGATGGAGGAGATTGATCTGAGTGATGATGACGAGGAAGAAGAAGAAGCTGAGCAAGAAAATGATGTTAAGGAGGGGGATGAAGAAGATATTCGTTTTAAAGAAAAATCATGGGAGGATGAGTTTGAGAAGAAGATTTTACATGGGTTTTGGTTGAACGAGAAAAATGATATTGACTTGAGATTGGCTCGGTTGGATTATCTTATGGATAGGAGGCCAGAGTTGGCTAATAGTGTGCTTTTGCGCCAAAATCCTCATAATGTAGAACAGTGGCACCGTAGGGTGAAGCTTTTCGATGGTAATCCTGCCAAACAGATACTGACTTACACGGAAGCAGTAAGGACAATTGATCCCATGAAAGCAGTGGGAAAGCCTCATACTTTGTGGGTTGCATTTGCTAAACTGTATGAGCATCATGATGATCTTGTGAATGCTCGGGTCATATTTGACAAGGCAGTTCAAGTGAACTACAAAACTGTGGATAATCTTGCTAGTATCTGGTGTGAGTGGGCAGAAATGGAGTTGAGACATCAGAATTTCAGAGGAGCGCTGGAGCTTATGAGGCGGGCTACAGCAGAGCCATCAGTTGAGGTCAAGCGAAAAGGTATTTTTAAATTGACCTTGACCATGTTCATGTTTTTTCATTTTCCAAATACGCTGTAATTTTTTACTTTAATGTGTCGTGTTTGTTGGGGAAGTGAACTAACTTTGGGTTTTGGCTTGTGTTTTAATTTTAGTGGCTGCTGATGGGAATGAACCAGTTCAGATGAAGCTGCATAAATCTTTGAGATTGTGGACTTTCTATGTTGATTTGGAGGAAAGCCTGGGTACTTTGGAGTCTACTCGAGCTGTTTATGAGCGGATATTGGATTTACGAATAGCCACACCCCAAATAATTATCAACTATGCATACTTTCTGGAGGTATGGAGCAATTGTCATGTTTTAGTATAATATTCCTTTGTAATTCACTACTACTGGTTTTAGCTGATTGACAATCTTACATT
Organism: Lupinus angustifolius; assembly: GCF_001865875.1. Lineage (NCBI taxonomy): Eukaryota > Viridiplantae > Streptophyta > Magnoliopsida > Fabales > Fabaceae > Lupinus > Lupinus angustifolius. Next base: position 27,998,084 of record NC_032011.1, on the reverse strand, counting down.
GGTTTATGCAGGAGCATAAATACTTTGAAGATGCTTTTAAAGTTTATGAAAGAGGAGTGAAGATATTTAAGTACCCACATGTTAAAGACATATGGGTGACATACCTGTCTAAATTTGTGAAGAGATATGGAAAGACAAAATTAGAGAGAGCAAGAGAGCTATTTGAGAATGCGGTTGAAACGGTAAGCACATGTTTTTTGCTCGAATCTAAGTGTTCTTGAAGCATTTTTAATGACATGTTTTATGTTAATGATCCCAGACCAAGAATATATTCAAGTATTTCAAATATAGATCAATCTCATTCGGTCATTCCTATGATATTTTCTTGAACGATCCATCAACATCGGTCTGTTTGAGCATAGTATTTTGTCCTTTTTAGCCTTGTAATTTTCATTACTATGCTGAACCTGTAAAATATTAGTTATTTTTACATGAAACATTAAAGTTGATGAGTCAACATAGATTAATACTGGTACATACTTTCAGTAGCATGAATTATTTAATGCACTTAGGCTTATATCATATTATAAGGCTTAGGGTGAAACTTTGAATATACTTGTCCCACCAGTTGAAGAGTATATTTCAATATTGTAATACCATCTGGTAAAATACCCCTTTAGCGTTTGAAGGTCACTCTGCAATTTGAGATGAATGATCTTACCATTATTTAGCTGATCAAATTGGTTGCCATGAAAAGGTTGCATTAGGAGGAGACGGACACTGGTTGGTTTAAACATGGGTTTTAACCTGTAGTTAGGGTCATTTTCATTATATTCTGGATGTAGGTATAAAAGGAGGACATTAGAATTAAGTTTACTATGTTTGAGTCCTTGGATAAGTCTATTATAAAGAATGAAAGGTTTTGCATTAGGAAAATTGTTGGTGGAGTTTTTAGGAATGGTATGAATGTATGATCTTTGTGGTTGGACCTTCTGAAAATGTGTTTTAGTAGAGTGCATAGGCACCATTAGATCCATGCAGCTCTCCCAGAAAGTGGGGGTACGGCTTGGTTATTACCGTATAATCTTTGTGCTTGATAGGATTGGAGCCTTCACAATGTTTCAGAATGACTGAAAGTTGAAGTAATAGATAGAGGTTAACCCAAACAGGACTTGATTGAGCCATCTGATTCTATACTCCCCCATTGACTCTGGACCTGGTCCAGGAATTGTTTGGTTGTCATAGGATCAGTTGAACATGATTAACCCTTGAATAAACGAAACATAGCATAAGGTAGAGGAAAAAAGATGGAGATTTTAAAGTAGACCCATTTTTCTTTTTAAAGCCAATTTCTTTTATACTCTTGCAGTCATCTGTTGTATTTATGCCCCTGGAAGTAGTGTTTGCATATCAAATCAGTTAAATTGTTTAGCAGTCAATGCTTTGGTGGAATATCTTTGCAGGAACAGTTAACTACATTGATAATTTACACTTTGTTAGGTTAAACAGGGGAGAAAAAAATAAAGGAGAAGGGGGAAACTCTCTTTATTTGGTAGGAGAGAAATAAAGAAGAGAGAAACAAAATGTGGGTGGGGGTGGTGGGGGTGGTGGAGAGCATTTGTTCTCCACTTTTGTAGAAAAACCTTACACCCATTCACAATTCATTATTTTTAATTGGGACATAAGTGTCTATCGAAGAAAAACTTTCTTTCATATTTTCCCTGTACCGGAAACCCTTAAAATCTACCCCATTTCTCACAATTTTCTTTCTATCATCTCTCTTTCTATTTTCTTCCCTAAATCAAACAAAGCATAAAAATGTTTGCTGCCTTGTCTTTTGAAAAGAACACTGACCACTTGACCAATGCTTGGCTTTCTTCACTTGTTGAAACTTGAGAATGTAAAGAGAGTTGATTTTTATAGCTCTATGAGGACAAAGATGCTTCCGATCATTATTCAGTTGGAAAACAGAAACAAGACAAGTCTTTGTGGAGTGTTTTGGATTGAGCCATTGAGGTGCTAGGATATGGATTAGTAATAAAAACTAATGGCTTCTTCTTTATGTTCCAATGATGGTAAAAATTCATGAAGAAAAGAAATACAACCAACAAACTTTATGGTGATTTATTTCCATGGCTATGAAGGAAAACGAAAATGGTAGAATAAAGGGAAATGAAAGAGATAAGAAATGGAAATGAGGGGCGCCACACTCAGCGGGAGTGGTAAGCCCTTAGACCGCCACACGAGAAGGATCTTTTGATAAGTTCTAGTTTGGAATGCCACAAGGAAAGCTTGTTGGTAAGTTCTTGGTTCAACTAGAAATCAATGAGAATCACTCTCACACTATATACTACGCACAAGTTCTAAACAAGGTTGTTCATGTTCTATTGATTCAAAAAAGTTCAGTTACATATATGGGCAGCTGGCCTAGACAAGAAGACAACCCCCTTAAATGAAATCACAACTCCTAAGAAGCCATTAATTAATGCCTTTCCCCCCACTAAGTGCCTTTCGATAATGAAGAGGCAAAGTGGAAAAGGCAAAACAATCAAATTAAAAACGTGTGGTTCATGGTAGGAACTTCCAGAACCACTTATCTAAAATTGGAAATTACAAAAATTTGGAAAACTACAAAGAATTATGTGACAGTTGGCCCAGACACGGCCAGGCCGTGTATGAGTACACTACTGTGTACCATGGTCCATAGACCAACACGGCTGCAGGTGGCCAATGTCCCTTGTTCCTTCACATCTTTGCATCATTCTATCCTCCGAGGTGAAATACAAACGTTTCATATTCATCTTTGATTTTGATGATGCCAAGTACTATTGTGAACCCAATAACTTAATCCTTCACTTGGATAAGTCCAAGACTTGTCATTCTAATCATGGGGTGCCAAGTGTATGTGAATTAATCATAGGGCAGGATGATGCAAGTGAAAGTTTGTAATATATTGAGGTAAAGCATGATGATTTTGGGTTTTGACAAGTGTATGTGAATTAACCTTTCTATGAATGTGATACTATCATGTACTGCCCCTATTTTGTATAATTTGTAGAAGTATTATACTATGAATTTTTTTTGCGAAGTCTTAAATTCACTAGATTAACTGAGTAATATACTATGATTATGTACTGCCCCCGAACTTGCACTTTATTTAAAATTCATCTAGTTTGTCATAGATCATATATAACAAGTATTTTTCTTATTTAATTGCATTATTTGGTGACACTTTATTTCTAATGATATGCTTGTTTGTGTCCAGTATAACATTTGAATGCTGATAATGTATTATGATATTAACTCTGTCTTTTGGGTGCATGCTTCTGAAACAGACACCTGCTGATCAAGTGAAACCTCTCTATTTGCAATATGCTAAGCTGGAGGAGGACTATGGACTAGCAAAGCGAGCTATGAAGGTTTACGATCAAGCAACCAAGGCAGTCCCTAACAATGAGAAGTTAAGCATGTATGAAATATATATTGCTCGCGCAGCTGAGATATTTGGTGTACCCAGAACTAGGGAGATCTATGAGCAGGCAATTGAATCTGGTCTTCCAGACAAGGATGTCAAAACTATGTGTTTGAAGTATGCTGAGCTAGAAAAAAGCTTGGGAGAAATTGATCGGGCCCGTGGAATATATGTGTTTGCCTCTCAGTTTGCAGATCCACGGTCTGATCCAGAATTTTGGAACAAGTGGCATGAGTTTGAGGTTCAGCACGGAAATGAAGATACCTTCAGAGAAATGCTTCGTATTAAGCGGAGTGTCTCTGCAAGCTACAGCCAGGTACTTCAGTCTCTTCATATTGTCACTCCCCCCTTTCAGCCTGTAACCTTGATATCTTGCATGTATTCTAATCATACTTCTATTGTTTTTCCAGACACATTTTATTTTACCCGAATATCTAATGCAAAAGGATCAAACCGTAAATCTGGATGATGCCAAAGACAAATTGAAAGAGGCTGGGGTCCCTGAGGATGAAATGGCTGCTTTGGAAAGGCAATTAGCCCCAGCAGTTAACAATTCAGTGACAAAAGATAGAAAGGTCGGGTTTGTGAGCGCCGGAGTGGAATCACAGTCTGATAAAGGGATAAAAACAAGTGGAAATCACGAGGATATTGAATTACCAGATGAAAGTGACTCTGATGATGATGATGATGATAAGATTGAAATTGCACAAAAAGATGTCCCTGATGCTGTTTTTGGTGATTTGATTCGAAAGAGAGACGAAAATGAGAACAATGGGGAAGTGGATGGAGCTAATGACACTAAGCTTGGTGCTCTTGAGAGAATAAAGAGGATGAAACGAAATTAAATGTTGGGTCAAAGAAGTTAGGTTCAAATTTTGATATTAGTGAAATTAGTTTTGATGTTTTATACTATGTACTAACGTCAACCTAACTAGAGTTTATTAACTTTATTTTGGACTTGTATATCTTACAGAAAACTGTAGTCAAGTGTACCTCTATTCCCTTTCAAGCATGGGGCTATGATTGTGTAGTCTTGTAACATTACCACCTTTCCCTACTCAAAGACCTCACATGCCTTCATTTGGGTCTAGTATGGTTGATTGGAATATCTTGCCTGTCCCAAGGCTAGTAGTAGTTCAAGTTTAATTCCTTTAAAAATATGATGCTCCATAATGGTCCGTTCGTGAATTGAGTTTGAAGGAGATGAAGAGAAAAACAAGACTTGAGAGTCATGAAATATCAGTGAGATGGCTTAGAAACCTTTTCTTTTCCTTCATTCCTTTCCAAAACTCAACTCCTATACAAATCCTAAACGATCTAACCACCTAGAAAAGGTTGAGATGTTAACCTAGATACTGTCTTATATTCATTTTAAATATTTTGAAATAAGTCGAGAAATTATTATTTTAATTATTTCAAAATCATCAGTATGTTTAATTTAATTTATTACATTATTGTTTTAATAATACTAAATTAATTTTTGAATTGTTGCTGATTGTAAAAGACTACTATATAAAGGCATTCGGCCTTGTGCATGTGAAATTAAACAAAAGAATTGTGCATTGGGCTTCAAATTTAGATTTTGCTTTGTGAACCATTATATTGTACATAGGTTCTTATGAAACCCTTTAGCTTAATCGTCTATTTATTTTTGGTACCATTTCAAAAGAAGTTTGGTTAGTATGTGATGCAAATGATACATGCTTCAGTCGTTTTAAATCAAAGTGTAGTTGCTGCACTTTAAAATAAATAGAAAAAACTAAAAAAACAACTAGTACTGTTTTTTTCTTGGGCACACAATATTCATATTGTGTTCTTATTGTATCTTCACCCCTTTTATCTTAGGCTGCTGAATCTTGAGGAACTGTGGCGGTGCGTGGATAAGTTCTTTAGGACTATATCTTTGATATGCCTTATATCATATTTTGGTGCCGTGCCTGAAAATATTTTTCAACGTTACGTTGCACATCACATAAAAATAAGTATTTACAAAATATAGAGTTAGAATTAATAAAATTATGTGCCTTTAGTCATCCATCACGTGCAGTTTTAATTGCCCCCTGGTTCAGTTAGTGAGCCCTGTTGTTGTTAATGAAAACCCACATTGATGAAACTATATATCTTAGAGTTTAAAATCATTCACAGTTTTTTACACTATCGGCATATCATTCATCACTAATTTATTAATTTATATTACTGTTGTTTGAAAGTCAATAATAGCTAATAAAATAATGCTGGATAATTTGCTGACAATGTAAAAACACATACACTATTAATGTATATATATTAAATCATATATCTTATGGGTCAGTCGAATTAATTAAATTTTGGATGAGAAGGAAAAAAATATAACTCTTCAAACTCATCTCACAAATACCAACAAGATAATTGTATAATTGATTGATTCTTGTATAAGGTATAAGGTTGAAGTCTTTCTTTTTTATTTTTTACCTTCGAAAACCCAATCCATAAATATAGTATAATTGATTGATTCTTGTATGTATGAGGAATTGACAAAAAGCTCATTGGTCATTCATAATTAGTTGGAAGAATAAAATGGTTGTAGATAAAGTATATAATGAACAACGAAGCAGGTGTAGCTGTTTAGGTAGGTATAGTGTCATTATCTTACTCCACTAGCAATACCATTTTGGATATATATGTCACATCCAAGAATTTGAGAGGTCGATTCGGCTCAATTTCTGAGACAAACAAGATAGCCACTAAATTGCCAACTTTGATGGGCTTACAAAAATTGAATACAATATTTATATATTTATAAAAATTTATGTACATTATTTACAATTTATTTTGATCACTTTTTTGAAGAATTAATAATGACTAATATGAATTTATGTATCATCATTTTTTCTTAAAATTTTTTTAAGAGTATAATATTTGTGTGCTAATATGGTAAAAAATGATACATATTAGTGAATCATCTATCATTCATTATATTATTTTAATTTTATTTAAGAATCAATGATAATTACAAAAGAATGATAGACGATACAATGACAATGTAAAAAACTCTAAAACTATTAATGTATTAATTTTTTTCTCATTTTTTAAATAATGTAATGCCGGTTACTTCATCAAAGAGATGGATGTCATACTCACACCTATTGTGATCATATTATTGTAATTTTAAGAATTTCTACGATAATATTATAATATATCAGTTACATTTTCTCACAATTATAATAAATTCTACACCGTCCCATTTCTTTATGCAACCCCTTCAAGAAAACATGTCAAAATGTTTGTTTAAATAAGTGCAAAAACTTAAGTGCGGATCGTACACTTCATTAAAAAATAATTTTATAATGTCTAAGATATGATGTAATATTGATCAAGCTAAGACTCGAGATTTTTACAGATAATGCTTTTTTAAACAATATAATAGTTGGGTGCAGCCTCATATTTTGAACAAGGAAATGATGTAGGAAGAAAAGAAATAATCATTAATTATATGACTTTATATACTCAATATTGTATATTTATAGAATGTTGATTTTCAAATATGCAGTATAAATAAGGAGCGAAAATAGTATGAGTAATGTTTATTTCTTACTTAATATTCATCATATTATTTTTTGTATCTATACTCAGTCACATACCTGAAGACTTGTCTGACCTTAATTTTTATTTTTTTCGCATTATATGTGAATTTCAAATAATTCAATGTTGCAATCCACATCATAGTAACCGAAAGGATTATAATCACATTATCCTCAAGCAAATTTAAAACAGTGCGTACTGAAAAAGGTTGGATGGGAAGGGTCAAAGTAGTTTGTTGAGGATTTTCATGGTATGTTGATGTCAAAATTATGATGTTGGTTATGATGATGAAAATATTGGGTTGCTTAGGTTAAGTGGAAAAGTGATAGGAAAAAAAGGTATATTATGGTTTTCATATAAAGATAGTTGAAGGAAATGGATGTTTGCTACATGCGCATGCACTTGTGTCATTGCATGTGCTATCAGTTTGTGATTGGTTAAAAAAAATATTTAAGTTAAAAAGTTAATAATTAATTATTTTTATAATTAATTATAATGGATGACACATGTAGTGGTACAATCTGTGTGACATCAAATGGATCCCTTGCCTGTGCAAGTTTTTGTTTTCACTGTTGGAAAGCTATTTCAAACCTAAGAATGACAAACGCTGAAACGCAGGGAGAAAAAAGAGATTTTTGATAAATCAACTGGCCCGCATGATTAAGAACACATATTACATGTGCATTTATGATTAAGGATATATATGTTGCTCGTGCATTCGCATTGTTAAAACCATATATGTTACCAATGCATCCATATTGTTAAAAATTATTAATTATATATAAAATCATACAGTCAAACTATACAGTTTAACTGTTTAAATCAGATAAACTTAATATGAGACCTCTTCTGGTTTAACATCTTGCTCGACTTTCTCAACATTGTTTTTACACATACATAAGACGATATAGTTAGTACTATCCTATTAATCAAAAAATCATCAATAAATTTATAATTTCATTATTATTTGATTCTAAAATAAGATTAGTCTAAAAATAAATATTATTATTTGACTCTAAAATAACTACAAACAATATGTTATGATTCATATTATTATTATTTTAATATTGCTATAGTAACGTTATATTTTAATATTACATAAGTAATCGTATTCCTTTTATTTTTAAATAAATCATATACATTATAGAGTTAATTTATTGTATCATCATCTTATTATATTTTATCGTTTAACTTAGTTGATTAATTGTGTATAATGTCATTTTTATAATTGATCCATAAAATTTGAGTTATATTTATTTATGACATTAAAAATATAATTATTTATCTATCAATATAATTATAATTGTGCATTAAATTTCTAATGTTAAATAATTGTGTCATATGCTCAATTAATCATGCACGTTATGCAATTCAATAAATCGGAATAAATTATAGATTAATGATTTCAAATATAAATAAATTGTCAGAAATGATGTAAAACATTAATAAGTAGATATTACTCAATTAATATTCCATAAATTCATTAAATATAATACTGCAAATTTATATATCATTTTTGTAACTGATTCATAAATTCAAACAACAAATTGAATATAAATTGAATTAAATATTAATATTTCGACAATTTATTATTTACGGAAAATTTATATCAATAATAAACATAGCTTAAAATTAGGGAAATATAAATAATTTAATCAAAATATAAATCAAACAAATTAATTATCACAATCAAATCAAATTGCTTTAATATTTTGATTTTCACATCCTATTAAATATTAAATAGAAATTAATCCAAAAACACAATGAAAAATTAAATCACAAAACTAATTTTGAGAACAATTATTTAATTTTTAGATAACGGAATAAAAGATATTCAAAGACAATCATGCCTAATAATTTTGGCTTCTAAAATGTAACTAACA
>NC_032011.1:27987203-27989128 GCF_001865875.1 Lupinus angustifolius | reverse complement strand
TCTTTATCAGTATAATTATAAATATGCATTAAATTTTCAATGTTAAATTAATCATGTAATATGCTCAATTAATCACGCTTGTCATGGAGTTAAATGAACCATGACAAATTACATATAAATATAAATTGATCCATAAATTCAAATTTTGTAATTGGTCCATAAATTCAAACAAAATAAAATAAGAATGGAATGAATATAAATATATTTCACAAATTTATTATTTACAATTATGAAAATTTATATCTATAATGAACATTATTATCACAATCAAATAAATTTTCTTTAATATTTTCATTATTACATCTTATTAAAGAGAAATTCAATCAAAAAACACAATAAAAAATCAAATAACATAAATAATTGTGGAGGATAATTATTTAGTGTGTAGATAATAGAGCAAAATACATTAAAAAACAATCATGCCTAATAATTTCAGTTTCTAAAGTGTAACTACCAATTAATATTAATCAATTAATACATTCAAGGACATTAATGAGTAATTATTATTCAATTAGCATTCCACAAATTTATTAGCTATAATTATGAAAATTTATATTATATTTTTGTAACTCATCCATAAATTCAAACAAAACAGAATATAAATGGAATTAAATATTAATATTTCATAAATTTATTACTTATATAATAGAATATAAATGAAATTAAATTGTCTTTGGTGGTTATGACTGATATGATGATCACGTTTACTATGATTAATTAGATAAAATATATATATTCAACAATTAAACATGGCAAATTATTTATGATGAGAATAAAAAAAAATCAAAGATTATTCTTACTAATATAAGGTTGACACATTCAGATAGTGAAAAAAAAATCGAATGTAAAAGAACAAACATATAATAAAATTAAAGAACTATTACTCTACACTGAGATAATGAATATGACCTATAATCGTTATATTATAGGATGTGAGGTTTCTTTCCTGCGAATGTCGAAACAAAGAATATGACCAATTCGTATTTCCTACTTTAGAAAAATAACCAAACGAAAAAATATTTTAACAAATATCATGTGAGAAAAAATAATCAAATTCATTTATTGTGCAAATGAGAATAAAATTGAAGATTTTAGTAAGATAGGGACACATAACACTAACCCATAAATATGCTTTAAGGGAGAGTCAAACTGCAAATAAAGAGATAAGATGATAAAAACAAGATAAGATAAAAAGATAAATAAATTCATAACAACAAACAAACAAATACAATATTATAACTTATAACTAAATGTGTGTATATATATAAATGGAGACCGAGTACATAACATAGTTATTGGAGGTTTGATCATTGTTAAGGATAAAATCCTTGTAAATCACACACTAAGGAAGATGATTATTGGAAGAAAAAATCTACAAAATAATAAAATCAATCGTACCATATATATAAAATATAAACAAATCAAAGAAAAAATAAGAATAAACATACATAATAACAAAAAAACAATTAAAATATCTAGAAAATATGAACATATCTAAAAATAAGAACATATCTAAAAGTAAACAAATGAATGAAAAAATCAATAAAAATGCACTTTAAACAACATATTTACAAAAGAAGAACAAATCTACAGTGATGAAGATTGAGTAACAAGATACAGAAGCTATCATATTAGGTTAATGAATGAAAAAAATCAATAAAAATACACTTTAAACAACATATTTATAAAATAAGAACAAATCTACAATGATGAAGATTTAGTATCGGGATACAGAAGCCATCATATTAAGTTTAACGAAATGAAGATTAACGAATGAAACATTGGATTGTAGACATGTGAGAGAAGAAGAGAGAAATATGAAATGAAAGAGGAAGAAGAATATAGAGATATGAAATGATAATGGTGGACAAGTAATTCACATGTGAAAAGAGATTCAATCCCCTTTATTGTGAGATGTAATTTCT
>NC_032011.1:27949937-27987103 GCF_001865875.1 Lupinus angustifolius | reverse complement strand
TTTAGTTTTGATGAGAGGTTGACACATGTCATGAGTGCTTGAGAGATTGACACATGAGAGCTTGAGAGGTTGACATATGTCATGAGAGTTTTTTTTGTTATATAGGTAATAGACTCGAACCTTCAATATCTTTTACTTCATTTTTTAAACTTTTCATTCTAACCCTTACATAACCTAATGACTTTTTATTTATTTGTCCAATCCCAACTTCTTTCACTTCATTCATTCCTTAAATCATTCACATTAACCACAAATCAACTTATGAGTCAAAAAAGAAATATATATATATATATATATATAATAAAGTCTTTTTTTAAATGGGAGTTAAGGGTGACATATGAATGGATTTGGATCGGACACTAGTAGATAAAAAGTCATCAATTGCTCCCCGTTTTCATGGATTTAGATGAATCAATATCCAATCCATTTGATTTATTTTAGGAATTAATATGTATATATTGACACTGAAAATATTTTTTATCCAATAAGTATTTTTCATTGACCCTCAAACAACAGTAATACAAATCAATTGTGGATAATATGCTGATAGTGTAAAAAACTTTACAATGTCAGTACACAAATTTTAAACTCTTTATTTTATTGGAACTAAAAACACTATTGAAGAAAATCATTATTAAAAAAAAATATTATTTCAACAAAACATGTTCTAAAATCACCTTTTAAAATCATCTAAAAAATAATTTAAAAAAATATTTTTTGCAAATTATACAAGCATGCAACATTTAAGGTTCTAGGTGTAAAAATTTTAATAAATATTTATAGAGTGTAATATCTATGCACTAATAGTATAAAAATACATAATCACTACATCACCCACTATTCATTTGAATTACTTTTTTTGAAGAGTCAAATATGACTTAATATAAATAGTGGATGATGCAGTGACAATACATTATAAAACTCATACACCTATCACTACATATATTTTACTCTCATACTTGTGCTTAAGAATAAAATTTTAATATTAGCTACATACACATGTTCTATATTAATATCAATTTAAAAAATATTAAAAACAAATAGAATCATGAAAGGATTTGTTTGAACTTAATTTTATTAAATATTAAATGAAATTGAAATGCAAATAATGTCATGTTTTGAATTTTTTTGGATGGATTGGATATCCATCCAAATGGATATATCTGTTGGATATAATAGATGAATTTGAATCCATCCATTATCAACATTATCTATTGAATTATATTCATTTAAATCCATTAGCTCTAATAGATGAATTTGAATGAATTTATTTTGAATGAATTTGAGTTGATTATGGATTGTGAATAATTTTATCACTTCTATTAAAAGGGATGAGAGCACAACTCTCGGGGTTTGAATAAGACACTGACATTTAATATCACATAGCTAGGCTAACAATTTGCCTTATTATGATTCCTGTAGCAAACAACTTCATTGAAATAGGACATTGGACACATTATTGCCACTTCCCCTTACATGCATGGTATATTTAGCTAGGGTATGATAAATAGTATACTCTACCATAAAGCAGGATTTGAAGTTTATTTGATTACTGTTTGCAGAATTCTTCTTGTTCAACAGCTAGCAATATTATACATTATACTAAAAAAAAGAAGTTGCAATGAAAAATGAAGTTAAACCCATTCTAAAAATTGGCTCCACTTGATTTAAAGTTGATATATAATACAGGTGCCAGCTAACAGAAGTTTGATTCATGAAAATCTTTTTATACTATGTCTAGTAAAAAAATCATAACTGCAATGTTAAATAGTAATGTTGAGGAGTTCAGTGTATTACTTAGCTTATATTTTGAGTAACTAAGTTCTGTCATCTACTTAATTAACTTTAACTCCTACTTTATATTTATGATTGTTTAACATTGCATTTCATCTATCATAGTTGAACTTCAAGGGTTCTGTTGCAGTTATATGGTTTCTTCTTAATTGAACTTTTACTTAACTAAGTAATAGTCCTTAGCCTATTTAATTTGGACAGTTCATCTTCTTTCAATATGCAATTAATTTCATAATCTTAGTGGGTAGGGAAATATAGATATTTTGATGCCTTCAACGATTTAAAAAAAACTTAGCTACTTATTTAGGATATGGTATGCACCAAAAGCAATGTGGCACTGAAGAATCTGCAGGTGTTGTATGCGAGAATGGTGTTGGGTGTGATAGCCTGATAGGCCATTTTTTTACTTTTACTGTATCACTTCATCAAAATGAGAGTACATGGAAGACTTAAAAAAATGTACCACAAAAAAAAATGAAAGACTTAAAAAAGAAATAATTAATGATAATTGTAGGTATATATATATATATATAAAGCTATGGAAGTGAGAATATTTCTCATATCAAAATTTTGAGAACAATAAATTTGGATTTTACAACTAATCATGGATGATTAGGATTAAAAGTTAGTTATTGATCATATGATAATCATGTGTATGTATCTTTTAATCTTAACCGTTTAATCAAGATCCAGTGATATATTAAGTATTCTCATTTTTTTTACAATAACGTATTATTCACACTTAAGTAGTTCTATATATATATATATATATGACAGGATGGGCTCACTTGTAATGAAGATACTCTCCAATATTATCTATTACTCGATGAATATAATAATACGGTATGCATTTTCTCTCCTCGGTATACATTATTATGTAACTAAAATCTAAGAATAAAATGAAGTGAACTTATGCAATAAGAAGCTCCAAAGCCCCAACATTTATTTTCTTTTTGTTTAATTTTCTCATTTTATTTCATTTTTCCCAGCCCCAGGCCAGCTCCAAAAAAAGAGTGAACTTTTTGCTGTTTAACTAATTAACCTCCGATATGTGTTTCAGATTCCTGATGAAATCACCTGTTCCAAAATAAGTATGTCCTATGTCCATAGTCAATATGTTTTTTCCAATTAATATAAATATGTTATTTTATGTTTTTATAATTTTTTTAATGAAGCATCACTTTTTTATTAAATTGGGATATGTGATTTTTGTCCCTCATATTCCAACTATTATATTGCAAATTTACACGCATCAAGTTTAAGTTCATTGGAATGTGTTTTTTTAATATAACTGCAGGGTGTGTTTGTTTGATGTAAGAGGTGGAATGACTTTTTATACTCAAAATAATATCATCTAATTTTTAGTTTAGATTTCCGATAGTGCATCCTTTCTTGATCCAAAACTCTAGAGACAACTTGTTGGTAGATTGATTTACCTTTTAACACTAAACCTGATCTTAGCTTTGCCATACAACAAGCTAAGCCAATACGTGGCAACCCCAACAATCAATCATCATAGAGCAATGACCAGAGTACTTAGGTATATAAAAGGTACACCACGACATGAATTGTTCTATCCTTCTTCATCTATATTACAAATTAAAGGTTATGGTAATTCTGATTGGGCTACCTGCCCTGATACTAGGAAATCCATTTCTGGATATTGTATGTTTCTTGGACACTCATTGATTTCTTGGAAATCAAAGAAACAAAATATTGTTACAAGGTCATCTTCTGAGGCTGAATATCATGCCTTGGCTATTGCCTCTTGTGAGGTGCAATAACTCAATTATCTTATGAATGATCTTGCTATCTCTTATAAGAAACCTACCATTCTTTTTTGTGACAATGATTCCGCTAGATTTATTGTTACTAACTCTATTTTTCATGAAAGAACCAAACATATTGAAATAGATTGTCATGTGGTTCGTGAAAGACTTCAAAACAACTTATTTCACCTTTTACCTATCAATATAACTGATCAAATTTGTTCATATTGGGTTAGACATCGTGCCATAGAAGATGGCTATGTGCATCATAGCATTATGTTGATGCTGCTCAAGTTTGTTCATATTGAGTTAGACATTGTGTCATAGCAGAGGGCTATCTGCATCAGAGCATTATGTTGGACCAAGGACTTCGTGACTAAGTCAGCTTATTAGTCCTGACTGAGGATGGTGCATCAGGTCTGCATCAGGCTTATGCTTGACCGAGTGTTATTGGTGCATCTGTCCCAATCCATGGCGCATCACATTGGCGCATTAGTCAGGCCAGATTGGCTCGTCAAGAGTTCCCTTTGGCGAATGTCTCTTTCCCCTCCTTGGGCAGCCATATATTATCTTCTAGAAGAATGGATTGTAGTAGAACTCTTTATTTTGACATGTGCTTATTAATAATTCTGTTATTTTAGTTAAATTAGTTTTGATTATTTTTTGGCTTTTCCAATCGCTTCCTTTTGTTACAAGCAACTAGCCAAACTTGTATAAATTCTTCATTTCTCTCATTAATAAAATACACAATAAGATTTCATTCTTCTTCAATTTTATATGCATTACTTTTCCAATAATTTCCTCTATACATGTCTATATGATTATATTATTTTTTCTACAATATGAACTGAAATATTTTTATCTCTAGTGCATTCATTCATAATATTATGTATACTCCTTTTTATAATAAATCGACTCATTGCTGAATAAAAACATAAAGAATAAAAACTAAGTCAACCTGTGGTTGCTCAATAAATTGGATAATTGAAATGGAAGACAATTTAGTTTGAGATGTGATTCAGCTGATGAATGGTTAGATCCACCAATTACAATTAGATACCTATTTAATATTCAATGAAGTAATTTTACTGTTAGGTTGATTAATAAGTTGATGTTTATGGACAAACTATACTCATATATTTTGATGAGAAGATAAGTGTTTAATATAATTTTGTGGGGTATGCAAGCTCAATCGGTTAAGAAACATTAGAATAATACTTACTTCACTATACGTTTCTATTAAATATTATTAGAATAATACTTACTTCACTATATGTTTCTATTAAATATTGGCTTAAAAAAAGAAAGAATGATGTGGCAATAGTAAAACCTTCTTGTGGCCAAGTAAAATGAGTGGCTATAGTGGAACATTTGTTGTAGCTAATGAGAAGCAGATGTTGTGGTGAAACATATTTGTTTTTGGCCATACAATCCTCAAGGCTTTGGCTATAAATAGGAATGCTCCAAGCCATTGTAAGACACACCAATATTCTAGCCTTAGTGCATATTCTCTCTTCTTCTCTTGTTCTAATATTGTGAGGAATATTTTAGTGTTTAAGATATACTAGAGTGAGAGTGATATCGGATGTACTTAAGCTTTTGGGAAGTGTGTAAAACACTTGAGTGAACTTGTAATTCTATTTTATAATAGTGATAATATCATTGTTGCTCTTCAACCGTGGACGTAGACAAATTGCTAAACCACATTAATTTCTCGGTGTTATTTTCTCTATCATATTTTCTCCATGTGTCTTCCGCTACAAACACTTTCTATGTTGTAATTGACTTGCCATCTACTTTATGGAATTGAAGAATAGAAAACAAAGGTAGACGGTGTTTTCTTGATGCTATACTTACACGGCATTTGAATTAATCCTTTAAGATTAAAACTGATTTTGACATTTTCTTGCATCTCTCATGCCATTAAAAAAGACTAGGAAGAAAAAAAAAACAAATTTGCAACTAGATTTGGTGTAAAACAAAAAGGTAAGAGAAAGAGGTTAATTAGCTTTACCAATATAAAAAGCGATATGTTAGGGTTCTAAAAGTCATGAATTAGAGAGTGAGGAATGCTCACTTCATGAGGAAGAGAGGCCTATTGAAAAAATGTCACTTTCCTATAATACTTGTCGGTAAATAGAGAAAAAAAATATGGAAATAGAATTTTTTTAATACAAATAATAACATGAAAAAAAAACTTCAAATCGTGATGATCATAAAGACAACTAGAAAATAATACATACGAAAATTTGTATAGACATATATAATAGTATAAGAAGAAGAAAAGCTTTGTTGAAACAATCACTATGTGAAAACAAGCACCGACCCCAATACACTCATGCCCTCCAAAACTTTGTTATATCTAAACTACAAAAAGAAGAAAAGAATGTTAGATGCAAGCTTAAAGTATTTTTGTTTGGGCGAGTTAAAATAAAGAAGATGAGTTCAATATATAGATTTTGATTGATTTCTCTTATTCATTTTAATACTTGGCAATATATGAGTTGCTAGAATATAATATATTATTTCAAATATCCCCAACAAACTATATAATTATCTTGATATTCATAGATTGTCTATCAAGGAAAAGATTACTAACTAAACTAACTCTTATATATAAACAAATAAACATGATACTACAATTTCTATCCATAAAGCCAGGTACATTGTAAGTTATAATTTGTTGATATGTGGCATATGCATTTATTTACCTATTAATTTGAACCTAGTTGATGTCATTGTTCAATGTATTTTTCAAATTAAAATATATTTTAAACTATATTTTAGTATTTGGGTTGATATTGTATTAGGCTAGTTATAGTTAGAGATAGTTTTAATGGTTTTAGTTAGTTTTACATGTATATATAGTTTACTTTCATTGTAAACTATTACTCATTCAACTCAATATGATAAGGACAAATATTATTCAATTCAATAAAACTATGATGCTATTCTTTCTCTTTCTTTCTTCTTCTTCAAGCTTTAAGCTTTTCTTGTCTTTCTCATTCATGAATGTCTCATCTTTCTTGTTCATCAAAAATATTTGTCAATGTATCATACCATTTTAACATGGTATCAGAGCATAATTATTCTTTGATAACTTCCTCTTATGACTCCACCATTCCAATATTCAGCAAAGAATCATCGTCATTCTCAATGAGCCACACGTGTGAAACAACAACTTTCTTGCAAGAGGTTCATGAATCAGACTTTGGTATTCTATTATTGATCATTTCATCCTGGACTTTCTTGGCCTAAAAAAGGCTTTGTTCCAATGCCATCATATCAAGCTTCATACTCTACTTCAATTTGAGACTCTAATGTCATGGATGAAGGCGGCCAATTATTGAAGATTATCTACAGATTGTAAATAGTCAGAAATGTTGGGTTTCTTTGAAGTACATTGTTTCCATTCTTGATTATGTTTTCAATGAAACATTGCATTTCAAGATTCTAACTTTTTCTTTTGCAAGACTTTCTAAAGCATTCATTTTATTGTTGCTACACTTTCAATCATATTTTCTACTGCCCAAGACAACAATGACTATTCTTTTAAGCCTTCCAAATTAAGTTCCAATTGTTATAGTTGGTACCATTTCTTTTCTTGTCCTTCTTATACATGAAAGCTTTAAAGCTTTGGGCTATAATTTTACTAGAGATGAATTCTTCATGATTTACTCCCCAATTATTTCTTTTCTTTACTACTCTATTTTCTTTACCTCTCTCATTAAACACACAACATTATGGTGTGTAATTTTTCCTCATTGAAACATCATATTAGGATCAAGATTAAAATCCGGTTTTCTCTCTTTCATCCATTATGATTGGTTTGGTTGGTTAAGTTTCTATCAAAATAGATGGTTAAGCTTTGGATGAAGTTGCTTCTGCCTATGATAGTTAAGCATCAATATTGCTTCATATTCAGATTTCAAGACTGAGAGATAATGATTCACCCACCAGCTAGAGGAGGTACTAGAGTATATGATCGTGTTCAACACAATTATTTCAAGCTTGGAATGCATGATACATTCCAGTTTGAGGGGGCTGTTGAAATATATTTTAAACTATATTTTAGTATTTGGGTTGATATTGCATTAGACTAGTTATAATTAGAGTTAATTTTAGTGGTTTTAGTTAGTTTTACATGTACATATAGTTTACTTAGTTATGATTCCATTCCTCCTCCTCCTCCTCCTCCTCCTCCAAGCTTTAAGCTTTTCTTGTCTTTCTCATTCATAAATATCTCATTTTTCTTATTCATCAAAAAGACTTGTCAATGCCTCATACCATTTTAACATCAAAGGAGGTGGATATTGTAAGCATTATTATGTTTTGATATACAAAATAAATAAAATTTTGCTCTAAACCCTAACTATTATAAGAAATTGGGTAAATGTGGACTTCTTTCTGTAACAAGATCCACTTACTTTATGAGTAAATTTAAATTTATTCCACGTTTTAGTCATCAATTCTAGGAAAATCTAATGGTTTGAATTAGTTAATAGATTTAAAATATTATATTTGCCTAGAATTGATAACTAAAATGTAGAGTATGTTTTTAAATTTACTCTTGGATTAAATAGATCTCTCATCTTTCTTTGTTTTCGTTTAGGGTAATATCATTTTGTGTTTACCAACTCTCTTTTGTATAAATGAATATAATACGATTTGTTAATTTGCATCTATTACACGACTTCTTCCACTTCAATTGTATATATATATATATATATATGTGAATGAGAAGCTTTTTTGACCCATCATTTTTCTCTCACCACAAAAATTCTCAATATTTCAAACCTCTTTCATATCTAGGGTTCAAAATGAAGGAATTATAGACATCACATTGGGATGTTATTCAACAATTAACAAAAATGGAAAAAAAAACCATCTTTAAACTTTTAGAATAAAAGAAAAAGCACATACATAAATTGCACATAACATATTGCTCAAATGTTTATCAATAGGAATAATTTTTTTGGAACGATTTTATTTTGCATACTATGACATTTTAAGATTGATTAATCTCCAACAACTTTATCAAATTGCTTAAAAACTGCTTTATTTTATTAAGGACACAATTATCTGATGTCAGAAATCAACAAGTCTATTATCAAGGAGAAATGTCCCTTTAATAAAAACTATACGATAACCAAACAAATGGAATTGGTTACTGATGTGATAATATGATTATATAGTAATTGGAGGAATTTGAAAACAAATGGCAACAGTATAGAGAATTCTTTTTCCTTCTTTATTTATAGGGGCAAGTAAAGAGGAATTTGAGATAAGTGATTCTTGAACATTCAATTAGGATACTATGAATTTTTCCAGTGTTTTTTAAATTCATTTATAAAATAATTAAGAAAAAAATGCAATAAAATGATAATGTGTTCCATGAGTTTCAATATAATAATTAGTAAATAAGTGTGTTTTTATATAACATTATGTTATCTAGACGAAAAATGTATATAAGGACAATATATGAAATGTTGTCTAAATAAAATGAATTTTGAGATAAAAAAGTCTAGTCTAAGTGTATTTATGACAAGTACATGGAGCATAATCTGTCGTGTGAAGGCAACAAAAGTGACTTCCCATCCATAACCCTAAACCAACCCCTCCCTTCCACTTCCTTATATATCTTCTTCTTCACTTCTCTCTATTGTGCTTCATGTTCAAGATTTCTTCCACCAAAATATACCAATAACCTCATTCATCAACAACAACAATAATACTTTTCTTCCATGGTGTATTCTTCTTCAGTTACTGGTTCAACATGTGAGGACACCAAGACTTGTCCTCGTGGTCATTGGAGACCGGCTGAGGATGAAAAACTCAGGCAACTTGTTGAACAATTTGGTGCCCAGAATTGGAATTCAATTGCTCAAAAGCTACAAGGAAGATCAGGTATATATATATATATATTATATGTGAAACTTTTTTTATTCTTGAGCAAAAAAATGTTCTTACATGCATATATTAATTTAACATAATTATGTTTTACTACAGTTTCCTTATTACAAATCTCAGTGGAATAGTAGCTTGAATTAATATATTATAACAAACTAATAACTTGACACCAACTAGAAAATCTTTCTGGAAAAGGCTAAGAGCTGATTTTTTAGGAGTTATATTTGCATAATTCATTTCTTTCATACAAACTTGTATGTTATATATTTTAAATTTGGATATATATTAATTTAATATATAATTTTGCATGATCGATCTATATATAATACATAACAATCATGCCTCTATACACATGTTTAATTAACTTTATTTGATAATCATATGTTTCTTTTCTGAATTCTGAATATATAATGGGCTTTTTCTAATTGATCTTTTTTTGTAGGTAAAAGCTGTAGATTAAGGTGGTTCAATCAACTAGATCCAAGAATTAACAGAAGGCCATTCACAGAAGAGGAAGAAGAGAAGCTACTTGCAGCACATCGCTTTCATGGTAACAAATGGGCACTAATAGCAAGGGTTTTCCCTGGTAGAACTGATAATGCAGTGAAGAATCATTGGCATGTTATAATGGCTAGAAGGCAAAGAGAACAATCTAAGTTATGTGGCAAGAGAAGTTTCCAAGAACTATACAATGATTCCAACACTTCTTCCTCCAACAATAATATTAATATCTTCTCTGAATCAAAAAGACCAAAATCTCATCAAGACTTGTTGTTTAACTCAAGAATTGGATTAGAGAATGCAAGATTCTTTGACTTCAAGAACCTTGATACTCCCTCTAGTTCTCTAGCAACTTGGAATTTTGCATCATCTTTCACAATTTCAACCACCACAAACACTAGTAATAGTACTACTCTTGTAGCTGATTCATTTAGAAAAGGAGGGAAAGATGTTTATTTCAATAGTTCTAGTGTTTATCTCCCACAATGTTCAAAAAGCTCAGATAGATTTCTTTACAGAATATATCCAAATCCTACTGCTACAACTAAATCCTTTGGTAGCTTTAGAGGCTCTAATTCTACTAACTCGTTCTCTTTTCCAAACTACAATAGGGTTGTTCCAAGTTTTTTTGGATTCATTGGTTCTTCTGATCACAATGGAAAGTTAAAGAGGGACATGAAGAGTTTCTGTGATAACTCATCCACATTCACAGAATTGAAGGCTTCTTCAGAAAAAGAACAAGAAGATGATGAGCCTAATATTGAGCACAAAGAAGTTCCTTTCATTGATTTTCTTGGTGTGGGTGTCTCTTCATCATAAAATAAACATGGAGTATTTAATTATACTTAATTTTTATATAATAATGTGTATAGTTTAGCTTTCTAGCTTTATTTCATTATACAAATTCTAGTAATTAGCAAAATAACAATTCTCTAGCACCATTGCTTAAAAAAAAAAACAATTCTCTAGTCTATCTTCATGAGGTAAATAATATAAGGCCTTTGCATATATAATTAGAGTGACAAAAAACTTCTAATTGTTATGCTTGCTAGTCTTTTCTATTGCCTCATATATAGAAATCAAGTTTTTTGAGTATGGAGTAGATTAGAGGAAGTCACTAGTGTGAGTAACACATTTGCTGTGTGTGGCTTGAAGCTAGCTTTATGAGTATGTAACTATAGAAGACATTGATAATTCTCTCTCTATATATATATATTGATTGAATTATTTGTTTTGTTTTGATGTCAACTTTGGTTCTAAGCTCTCACATACAACAAAAGTGTTGCCAAATATAGATATCTTTTCTGCCGCATAAGTTAATATACTAATTGGAGGGCTGTAGGTGCAGGTGTAAAGCTGTAGCTTCTTAATGAATGCAATGCATGCATCAATTCTTCCTTGCTCAAGAATTCATGACAATGATCTGGATGCATGTGTTAGCTGTAGAATCTCATAAATAGAAAGAAAGTTTATAAAAATAGGAGACTAAATTGTATACTACAGATATTAATAAGAAGTTGGTCCAATAATGTACTGTCTATTATATCACATATATTTTATAGGCAATATGATATTTAGGATTTATTATAAAATTCTGAAGTAGGGTAAATTTCTTAGAAGCAACTAGTATTTAATTTTAATTATTATTATTAAAAAAATATTTACTATGGATATTTAGCATAGATACATATTAAATTAACTTAAAATTACATATCTAAGTCCTTATCACTTTCGTAGGAACTTCCTCACTAATGGCATTGCAAAGTTATATCTAAATTACCTATATTTTGTTTTTTGTGCCATTTTTCTCCTCAGAGTCCCAAGGTCAAGATGACATAGTCATATTTTAATTCAAATATCAGTTGAAGTGTGAAGTATTTAGCTTCGTTTTCCCCCTCAAAGTATATAGATGAAGTGAACAAATTAATTGCTTAGAAGGATTTGTTGGGTGGTAAGTTATATATAACATGCATATATCCTCTTAACTTGGGACTACCAATTTTCTCTTTCAATTCTATTCCTGATCATAATGAAACTACATATTTCATTATGTTATTTAATATTTATACGACTAATTTGTACTATATCAACTTTTGAAGAATAATTGAGCAGTTCTTTTCCTTTTCTTATCTTTACTAAAAAGGAGATGTTGCCAAATTTTATTATATAAATTGGTCGTAAAAAGAGCATGGTCATAACACAAAAAAAGACATACTCATACAAATAAAATTTTATTCTTATAATGAATTATGTATAATATATCTCATTTAATATTTCCAGTTGATTATTTTAATAAATTCTATTTACATTTAGTTCTAAATAGAATTTATTAAAATAATCAACTGAAAATATAAATTTCCTAATATAACGAGAGATATCATTTAAAATAACTATATATATTCAACTAATATTATTTATTCTGATATGTTATTTCATATAATTCAGTATTTCAAGGATATTGGTGTTCCTATGATTGATGGAAAAATCATTTTCCCTTTCTTTGCTTTCATCTCCTCTCATTTTCTCTCTCTTATCTTCCTTCTTCTTTAAGTGCTAGGTTATGTGATTTAAAGATTAAAATCTAAAACTAAAAGGTTTTTCTCTATTATACTAACATGAATCTTCATTAATCATAATCTTTATTCTTATAAATTTATCCTAACTTGAAACAATTTATTTGTCTTTTATCGCAAATCAAATATTACAATCAATCATATCATAACAATAATATTGATAAATTTTCATTTTCTACCATTTTATAAACTCAAGAGAATAATATAAGTTATAGAAGGAAACAAACATATATAATGATAAAAATAAAACAATATAATATATATACAAATATTATCCTATAAAATCAAATAATATTTTGACATATATAATTGAATTGTGATAATCATAGCAATAACAGTAAAGTTATATTATTCATCACTATCCTAACATTGTGCTATCTTCCTCAAGCTAATCACCTACATTATTGTATATATTTTATCATAATCTAATAATGTGAGAAGTCATAAACAAAATAACATTTGTGTAACAAAACCAAGTCCAAGATGGAATCTAAATCAAATCCATCACCTCGGTAAAGTTATTGCAAACCGACAAATCGATTGTTTATTTTTTTAACCAAACGATTTGTCGCAAATAAGTATATAAGATTGTCGAATTCACAAGGACTTGCTTGATATTCTTTTAATTAGCAAATAACTAAAGTTGGGTTGGAAAATATTTTTATTTAGTGAAAGTATTAAAATTTAACAAATGTAAAAGTAAACGATTTAAAAATATTAAGTTAAGAGATGAAGCACCTGAGATTATATTACACTATTTGTCCTCTAGTATTCAGTAATTACATTCGTATATGATTATTCTTTTGATTTCCCGACCACCAGTTCTTATCTATTTATCAATTCCTTGACTAAAGATATCAATTGACTAAATAAACTAATTCTTCATTCCTTGACAAACTAATCATCTAATCATAATAATATGAGTGTTAGAATGACTAGTTCAATCAATTCAATTCTTAGGCATCAATATGTCACTAGTTGATATATTCCAGATCTAGTTTAAACATGAAAATTCTCATTACTCATCTTTAAGCTTGCTATCATGCATTGAGTGATCAAACCAAAATAAGCATTACGAATAAGAATAATCAAGGAAACACAATGGAATAATAATATTAAACAATTAAATAGTCATATTGGATACATCAAGTTCAAATAATTACACCTAACCCCAGATAGAAGGATTTAGCTACTCATTCCCATGGAAGCTATAGTCATCTGATTGGTTGACATTCTTCTTTCCTAGAGTGATTGTTGTTTCAGTCCTAATATTTTCTCCACTAAGTGGTGATTAGTGATGATCACTAAAGATGAATGATGTTTTGAGTGATCTCTTCAACCTAGAGCTACCCCCTATTTATACTAATTTTCATATTTTTTTCCTTATCTTCAAAGATTATGATTAGAATTAGGTTGTTGAACCGTTATCTTCAAAGATTGTGGTTAGATTTAAGTCGTTGAACCATTATCTTCAAAGATTGTGATTAGAATTAGATGGTTAAACCATTATCTTCGCAGATCATGATTAGAATGAGGTAGTTGAATCATTATCTTCAAAGATTTTGATTAACATTAGGATCTCCTTTGACATCTTTTGCTCCTTTCAGCCTCTAATCACCTAAAATATCATAAAAACACATGTTATAGAATTTGGTGCAAATATTTGACTCGATATATACTATGAATTACATTTATGTAGACTTTTAAGGTTAAAATGTGTTTAATTATCCTTATTATATAAGGTAATTTTTGCACTTAATAGCTAACCTCTTTAGCCGAGAAGATTACATCATTTCTCATGAGCCAGATCGACTACACCACAACGAACAAAACATTCTCCAACAATTTCTACCTTTTGGTACTTTACAAAAAGAATCATGCATCACCAACAGATCTGAAATAGAATTAGGTAGAAGAATTGGAATCTGTAACCAAGAGTAAAATCATTTCCACACTGAAGATGTAAACGAACAAGCTAGAAAGAGTTGATCAGTTGACTCTACGTGCTCAAGCAAAAAACACAATTCAACTCTAGCCCTTCCATAATATGCCTTCTTTGAAGCTCCTCCTTAGTAGCCAAACTCCCTCTCATCAATTTCCAAACAAAGCAACACACCTTCATCGGAGCATAACTAATACAACACCTGTTAAGAAGATCATCCCTAGTAGATATGCCATACTCTAATTGAGCCATGTATACTGATTTGACTTTATAAACCCCATAAGCATTTAGGCCCCACCTCCATCTATCAGAAATACCTTGCATATAATTGTGATGGATTATCAAGTCGTATAACTGATCAGTTGAGTCTTCCTACCAAGAAAACAAATGTCTTCTCTAAGAAATGTGATAACTCCAAGACTATTCATCCAAACACCATAACCCACTACTAAATCTTGTCTATTCTCTACAAGTAAAAAAGTCTTGGAAACATGTCTTTCAAGCATTGATTACCGAACCAAGTATCATGCCAAAATAATGTCGAACTGCCATCACCAATTTCCTTCCACACATGAGAGTCCAACCATCCAGCATTGTCTCCATTCAACGAACCAGTCTTACCTAAATCCCTCCACCACCTCGAGGCCAAATTTGATTCTGAACGACTCATGTATGGACCATACTTTGAATCCACCACTCTAACCCACATCGACTCTAGCTCAGTCAATCTTCTCCACTTCCACTTCCCCAATAACGCCTCATTAAACTTTGTTAAATCTTTAGCTCCCAACCTACCTTGCTTCTTCGGTTTACATACCTCTGACCATTTCACACAATGAATGCCTTTATTACCTCTTTTATTTCCCCATAAGAACTTCCTTTGAAGGGTAGTAAGACTATGAATAACCTTCCAAGATTCCACCACTTTTTGCCATACGAACCAATCTCGCAAACCCTTCTACCACCAACAGAAACAAAAAAAGGCACCATCGGATCCCCCTGCCTGATACCCTTTGAAACTAAGAATTGATTGGAGGGCGTACCATTCACAAGGACCAACATAGTAATAGAAGCTAAGCACTCAATTATCCATTTCCTCCACTGTCTCGAAAAACCAAAATTGGACATCATATAATCCAAGAAATTCCAACTAACTGAATTATAAGTCTTCTCTAAATCTACTTTGAACAATAAGCACCCATCCCTATCCTTCTTAGCCAAATGGATAACCTCATTAATCACAATAGTGGCGTCTAGAATGTTTCTATCCTGAATGAAAGGTGATTGTGAAGGCGAAATCAAAGAAGCCATCACCCCTTTAAGCCTACCTGCCAGGACTTTAGTCATAATCTTGTATAAAAAACCTACCAAAGAAATTGGTCTAAAATCTTGAATCTTTGTTGGCTTGTTTAATCTTGGAGTTAGAGCCATGAAAGAGGAGTTCAAACCCATTCGGAGCTTACAATTCACCTGAAATTCCCGCAAAGAAGACACAATATCTACCTTAATAATCTCTCAAATTCTTGAAAGAATTATTCTTAAGATTTTAATTCTAATAACGTCATTCTACATACTCTAATATTTAAATATATCATTTAGTCAATTATCCATATATATCATTTAGTCAATTATCCATATATATTAAGTGATGATAATGGACTACATAGGAATATACTCTGAATGCTGTTCTTGTATGGTTATGAATGTGTTATGGCAATTATTCACAAATTCAAATATAAAAGTGAAAAGAAAATCTTTTTTCTTCATGTACTAACTCAATTCCAAGCCTTATAATAACAGTATTAGTACGTAGTCATCAAAAACAAAAGTTCCATTGATTTGTTTGATTAAAAGTTAATTGGATATAACCAATTGTGTTAGAGTTTAAAATCATGAAACATAATTGGAAAAAAAATAAAAGTAAAAGGAATAATGCCAAAAAAACACATGAAAAATAGGAGCCACAATATCAGTAAAATCTGGGAACAAAAATATAAGAGTGTTTTGTCACCATGACTATTCAATATCAATAAGGCGTTAGTCTAGTTGTACAAGGTCTCACTCGATTCCAAGGTCAAAAGTTCGATTTTTGGGAACAACAGTTATTAGGAGGGGCACAAAAGAGATTAATTTCATGGTCTGACCGGTGACCGGACTTGAAAATGACTTTGGTTTGTAGTTTTAACTGAATGATGGTTGAACCACTTTGAACCGGAGAAATTTTGATCCGACCGCGTTAAATACGTTGAACCGGAATAACCCGGGAAGTGAACCGGAGGGTTCACTTAAAATTTTAAAAAATAGAATGCTACTCTAATGTTTTTTTATTTCAGGTCAAAAAAAGATGGAAAAATGTTATTTCAATATAATTATACATAAATATTAATTATATAAAATTTTATATTTATATATTTATATATAAAAATGATAAATTATATATGAAATCATCCGATCTAATCAAGCGGTTTAACCATTTAAACCTAATATGGGACATATTCTAGTTTGATGTACGGCTCGGGTTTTGTAACATTGGTATTGGTATATAGCATGAATATCCAACACATTTTTTAGGTGTATTGTCCTGGAAATTCTTATGATTGGATAATTTATTTACGACCAACATCATCAATTGGTTCTATGGTGTAGTGGTTAGCACTCTGGACTTTGAATCCAGCGACCTGGGTTCGACTCCCGGTAGGACCTTTTTTAATGTATTTATGAGAAAGTATAAAAGTTTTACTAGGAAGATGATAAGTCAATTATCAATTATTATTGATCAAATATATAAAACAAGGTTCTCATCCTAACATCATGTTACGTGTCAAGTCATCTTCATTCTGCAATTTAAAATTCAAACATTTTTTAGTTATTTATTATTTTTAGTGTTATTAAATTGGACGAGTCAGTCGGTCAGAGTACTGAGATAGTAAGTTACTAGTTCAACCAGTAGGTCAATAGTTAGATCGGTTAACTCGGTTTACATTGCAAATCTTAAAAAATTCATAATATTATGTAACAATATTTAATAATCGTATACTCAAAATTTAAAAAACATTACTATATCTAATTAAACAAAAAAGAAGATTTTACCAATATAAAATTACACAAGTATGCTGATAACATCATCAAACAATATATTAACTGTTTTAACTACAAGAAAAATGTATAATAAGTTTAAATTTCATTAAACAACGAAAATTTTGTTATGATGTAAACTAACAAATGACAAACATAACTACAAATAAGTTAAAAGTATTTGTTTTTCACTAGAAAAACGATATTAATATGGTTGCTTTTGTTTTAATTTTTTTTATTGAGTCGGTTGGTTCAACCAGTCCGACCATCCGAGTTATTAGTTTTAGGCTTAAACTAACCAAGACAACCTGATTTGATGCAAAACCGGTTAGATGAGAGACTCATGCCGATTAGATATCCGATTTATGGTTGAACCGGTCGGACCGGTCGGTTCGAGCTGAGTTCTATAACACTAATTCTTTTAGTAAGAGGTATCTCATTTTGGTCATCTAATTATTTTAGGAAATCCTGAATTCATTTAATTACTACTATAGTTTTTTTTAAAAAGGTGACTGTTTTTTTTTTTCCTTTGCATGATTTGCCCAGGTTATTAAGGAAGAATCCTTTTTGTCCACACTCCACAGCCTTTAGTTTCGTCGCTCATCAATGATAAGGAACTTCAATTGTATCTCAAAAAAACCTTGACCCTCTCTTCATTAATACTTTCTTTTTAATTTTCAATAGAATGAGATATTTATGGATTTAATATTTATATACATATATATGAATGATATATGACGTATGAGAATATAAATAACCACTATCTTTTATAGTAGCCATGTAAAAGACAATGTAAAAGACTTTACATTATTACTACGACGAAAATGTTGCGAAAACGTAAAATGAAATTTGTGAATATTTTTCATTATTTAATTAGGCATAAGACTTTATTTATAGTACATGAATAAGTAACAAACTAATAAAACACATGTGTTAAATGTGTAAAATGTGTAAAATGGGTAAAATATGTAAAATGTGGTAGATTTGTTCTTCAATAGCCCCCACAAGCTGGAGGGTAAATGACAATGACTCTAGCTTGATAATTCGATTTGATATCGTGACAAGGTAATGGATCGGAATCTCGATCCTAACATGATTGAATTTTCTCAATCACTTGATTTTGTTGTTGTTGTTGATCTTTTTGATCTTGTTGTTGTTATTGTTGTTAATCTTATTGATCTTGTTGTTGTTGATGATCTTGTTCATCTTGTTATTGTTGTTGATCTTGTTGATCTTTGTTGTTGTTGATCTTGTTAATCTTGTTGTTGTTGTTGTTGTTGATCTTGTTGATCTTATTGCTGTTGTTGTTGTTGAAGCATATGGCGATATTTGCGCTTGCAGTTACCGAGTTTCTCTTTGTGGATCCTCTTGTGGCGAATGGCTTCGACATCATAGAAACCATCATCTGCAGAATGATATAAATGTATCTTTGGAAGTGTAGAATTGTAATCTTCTTTTTTCTCTTCTTGCTTTTTTTTAATACCATTCTCATGTAAGATTCTTGAACATCACCCTTTAAGGCTTAGAATCTCAATTTCCATGGAAACCACAAAGTTTCCTCCATCTCACGATCACATCTTATCTCCTGGTGGAAGAAATGTATGGATTTGTAATTGAAACTCACGAACAGTTAGAAGATGGTTGGTATAGATAAAGAAGCCAAAACAACTTGATGCAAGAAAGATTGTTGGTGATTTGATTTGCCTTTGTACTCCAAACTCCAACTTCTTCTTACTTTGGTGGTTGATGCATGATGATGGAAGAGAAAGACAATATTTTTTAGAGAATGTGCAGCGGTGATCAAAGCCTTCAGGAGGAAGGCTTTGATACCATACGGGGAAATGTTGCGAAAGCGTAAAATGAAATTTATGAATATTTCACATTATTTGATCAGGCATAAGACCTTATTTATAGTACATGAATAGGTAACAAACTTACATAAACAAACTAATAAAACACATGTATTAAATGTGTAAAATATAGTAGCTTTGTTCTTCAATAATTAAGATACCCTACAAATTCTAGAGAAAAAAATATATGCATTGATATTAATTTGTCACTACTTCATCTGTCGTTTATATTTAATTATCATTGATTTTTTTCTTTAAGGTAATCCAAATGAATGGTGGATGAAAGAATGAAAGTATATAAAAATTTCACTATTAGTGCATATATTACATTCAAACTTCTATATGTAAAAAATCAATTTATTTACTATGCTAGCCTATAGATTTTTAATACATTCTTGCAACAATTTTTTCTCATCTAGCATACAAGGTTTATGGTATATTCACTATTAATTTTCTATGCATGTCTTATTCTCTTACCTTGTAGGATATCCTGACTTATACGAAGATAATCAAGTGACATAAAAGTCTGATATGCATTTTCAAGAAACCATACATGTTCAGAAGTTCCATATATTCAAGAAAAGTTTAAAATGCTACAAAATGTCATAAGCTTCATATATAATCCGAGTATTAAAACAAAGTTAAAAGACACAACAAGTTGGATAAAGTATAACTCAAAACCAACATATCCATACAACAGGGGAATTACAAGATTTGAATTACAAGATTTCACTTCTCCAAGCCTAAGACAAGCGCTTCTCGAAGTGTCCGGAAAAGGAACCTTCTAAATAATGAGCACAGATAGATACACCCTTACTTGCTCACTTTAGAATAACCTTGTCCAGCAAGGAAACTTGTGGTCAATGTGCAGGATAAGGGAAAGTGGTGAACGAGCGGTGGTGCGCATGGACAGCACAGGCGCAATGAACCGAAGTCAAATTGAGACAGCCACTCATGATGAGAGAGTGTCTCCCAGAGCATGTGTGAAGAGAAGGGAATGAGTCACAAACAGCTTGAACAGCAGACGGGGTGAGTGCAGTGCATTGGCTAATGTTTAAGGTCCTTAGGCCATCATCGTTACTTGTTCCTTTCACAGTTCTCACCATCTTGTTGTTCACTTTGCTTTGTGCCAAAGAGTACATTGCTCTGTCTGTGATGTTTTTGCAGTAGTACAGTCCAAGAGAACTTAGATGGCACCTGTTTGCCAAAGCAACCACACTATCATCTGCACAATAACAAAATTGGAGTCAAAATGGTGCTTCATTATTGAGACGTAGAAAACGTTCAAACGAAATGGAGCTATGGTCGCCAATTTGAGACTGTATAAAACAAAAGTTAGGAGATTATGGTAGCGGCATGCATTTGGAAGATTTGTTAGAACAAAATACAATATGATTCATGTTCCTTATTTGTTGTATTTTATAAATAGAACATAATTAAAAAGTGAGAACATAATAGAACACTCTGCTCCATTCTATTCTCTCCACACGCCAAATGCTACCAATGGATTTTCAAACTAAAGTACTCAGTTAGATGGGGTCCAGATCCTCTCCATTTCCTTAGCAACTGAAGAGAATCTCGGCTCTTAAATAATTTATCCATATGATAAAATACTAAATCAAATTTTGGTTAAAAATGTTGACAGTCAGATAGTGTGAAATGGACAGAAAATGGAGAAGATCTCGACCCAGTTATATTTACTCATTGGTTTGTGTCTTGTTTTAGTTTGCTACAGTTATTCTAACCGCCTCCATTGCTTGTCTAAACCCTTTATGTGGCCTCCCTGTGTCTATTTCTAATCTCACCTATTGAGAATATGAAGGCACAAAACTCATATTTGACCGTCGTAGAAAATAGAATAACTACTGGGATGTTCAATAATATACCTGTTATACGGACACAGCCACACAAGTCAACTGTCCTAAGATCAGGACACCCATAAGCTAAACTCATAACTCCAACATCACCAACATTTTCACACCAGCCAAGATTCAAAGACTGTAACTGATTGCAGTAACGTCCAATAGCCTGCATTTCATTTTGTTGTCAGGTTATAATTCATAGCCGTCTTAGTTCGTGTGTGATACTATGATTATGATTTAGAAGTTATAACCACAAGTCTACATCACAATCATACCTGTAATGCAGTATCAGATGCTGCTCTAACACATCCACAAAGATTCAGAACTTTCAGTTTTCTGCAGAAGCTGGCAAGGTAAGCCAAAGCATTGTCATTAAATGATGAACAGCCACTGATGTTTAGTTTTGTAAGATCACAACAACCATGGGCTATAGCATACAGTGACCGATCAGTAAGCTTGAAACTTTTGCTGAGGTCAAGGATCTGTAGCTCATGACAGCAATTTGCAATAGTCTCAACAGCATTGTCCTCTAGTTGAGGCTTGTCTTGACGTAGGATCAGAGTTTGCAATTTTGCGAACTTAGGAACAAGGCATAGAACCAGATTATTCATGTTCTTGCTACACCTGAAGAGAGGAATTACAAAGATCGTGTTAGTAGTACATTCCATGAACTCCACAAAGAATTTTTGAGAATTGAAATTTATTCCCAAAAATACCAAATTGACTTTAGAATATTAATAATATTAAGTTTTTCATATTAAATTTTTTTATTTCAGAAATGTTATTCTACGGGAAACCGACTTCAGAAGTTCAAAGGGGCATAAGCAAAAGAAACCACGCATATAACAGTTGGATCTTGCAATTTGTAAAGAGGAATAAAGAGACAGAAAAATAAAAAAGGTACCAGGTTCAGACAGCATCCTAATTGCACAGAAACTTTGTTTTGCATAGCTTAAAAGTTCAGCCACGAGTAACACATAAAATACCTTTCTTGCTATTGTAACGCCGTAATACAATACCCATACTTAACAAATACTAAAAAGGCCAGCTTTGCTGGCATGTCTATCAAACTTGGGGATTCTCAAATTCCATAAATAAAGGAAGCAATTCAGGTTGATCCCAAGCAGCAATGGACATAAAACAAATATTTCCAATTCTAATGACTAGCTACCCCGTCTCCACTCTTGTGACCCATCAACACATAACAAAAGTCAAGTATAAAACATGATATCATCATCATGAATTGCATGCAGCATAGAAAAATCAATTCACATAAATAAGCAAAAGAAACCAAGAAACCTTCAATTTAACAAAGTCCCCGATTGAAGAGAAGTAGTTTAGGATCTAAGACACTATGCCATAAGAGAGAAAACAAATACATCATGGCACACACACAGACACGAATAAATATATATAGTCAAAAGAGAGAAAGCAAATATACCATGAGAGTGATAAATGGGCAACACCGAAGTAAATTGCATCTCTCCAACCACGACAAACTCCAGAAGCAGTGATCACAGTCTGATCATCAACAAGAGACAAAATTTTAACCAAGAGCTCAACAGGAATGTCTTTCCATTCAGTGATCACCCCAGCTTTGATGTTCCCACCAGCCACCATTATAAGGTTTTCAAACCATAAGTTCAAGTCCTTGGTCTTCAAGTTCTCCTTGCCAACCATCTCAGTTTCAATTCAGCAAAAGACATCAACTTTTGCAGCTGTCACAAAAGGAACGAAAAACATATAAGTTATAGTAAATTCCAAATTTTGGGTGATTTTGAAAACAGCTTGTAGTTGTAGCAAAACAATCATCACCATAAACCATACAACAGAAAGATAAACACAATTAATAAATTAATAAAATAAAAAATGGTCTAATCTTATCAGAAAGGTTCTACACATTACATAAATGCCCATCAATTAAATGATTAAAACATTGGAGAAAGTTTCAAATTTGGCACAAGGGTTGCAGCAGAAACATAAAATACATCACAGAGAGTTATGATCAAAATTCAAAAGTCCCTTTTTGTAATCAAATTTGACATGCATGAAATAGACATCAACAAGGTGAAATCATAAGGGGAAGGGGAAAATAATCAGAGAACAAAACTGGGTAAACTCAAAATGAAAACTTTTTTTTTTATCGGATCAAAAAACATGATAATAACATGAACACATAAATAAAACAAAAAAGTAACAGCATAAAACAACAATGTATTAGAGGTATGAAGAAGATGATTACTTACTTATGTAGCTAAGAGGGGAGAGACAAAGCTAATAACTTAGCTCTTTTTTGTGATAGAGAAGTTTGGTTATGCTTCTCTGAAATTGATAGTGTAGAGTGAGCGTTTTTATAAGGGATGAGGATCATGATCATCTATAACACTATCACTATTCTATATCACAATTTTCACCACCAATTAAAAATAGTCACATCATTAAAAAGGTAAATCAAAAAAGAAATTATTAAAATATTTAATGAAATGTTTGTTTCTTATTACTTGCAAAAATAATGAATATATAAGATTTCTATTTGAGGATTGTGGACCTGAGTATTGATTGGATTAATATTTGAATCCATTCCTCTCACTACCTCAAAGGTTTACTAAACTCTAAATATTCTTTTAGCCTAAATTCGTTCTAGTATCTAATTAATTATAACATATTTTCTCTATTTTAAAATAAATTATTCTTAATATTATTCATTCATAATGTTTATGACATGTATCTACATATATTTTGTGAATCATTTATATGATAAAAAATAAAAAATTAATAACATATGAAATAGTACTATGTATGTTTGTAAATCATTTGTTTAAGACTATTCAAAATAACTATTGAAAGTAAGTGAAAATATTGTTATTAAAAATATAAAATTATATCATGTTGCTGCAATAAAATGTATTATATGCTTTGGGCTAAAAAATATATTATTATATTCTACAAAGTTAAACAAATAGGCCATATTTGTTCTCATATTTTATAGGCTCGATTCAACAATAAAATTTGGGCCCTAGATTTAATTATATTAAGCTCGAATAAAATTGAAGACTTAAAACAAATTGTGATGATAAAATAAAATATGTACACATTATATATTAAATAATTTAATTAATTAAATATTTTTTATAATAAATTTTGAACACATACAATTCGAAAGAACGTGAGATACACTTTCTCTTCAGACTTGATTATTGTTATATTTTAGGAATTTGAGTCTAATAAATTTTTATGAGACCATATCCTTAAGGAGCGTTAAAAGGTTTCATATTTTTCTCACTCCAGGTCAGATCATTATTTCAATTATAGATCAACTATATGATAATATAAAAATAATGATCATTATGACCAACAAAGTATTGAAGGAATTTTGTGTCGAATAATATTAATTGACAACACAAAATTTTAGTAAAAAGTAAAACAATAAAATATTTAATATAGAGATAAAATTTGTTGGATAGTTAAAAAATATTTAGGAGCCCGCTAATTATTAGTCATGTAATGGGCATTTGCTACACACTCTAATGAGCCAAATCTACAAACACATATAAACAAAATCAAAGGTCCACATGGGTTGGGTCAAATAATATTTAACCTTAACTTATCCTAAATATTGACTATAACTAATTTTTTAATACATGCCTAACACCTAGAATTAATAAAACTCATGTATAGTAGTTTAATTAATATCTCCTAAAATAAATTAACTCTTCATTTTTGTATGCAAGAATTAGTGAAGAAAAAGAAGAAGAGAGATTTAGTGATTTTCTCCCCTTTGATTTTCTAGAGAATCGAGAGGGAAAATAAAAGTTGTGGGACTATGTCCAAAATCTTTCTCTTGGGAGAGGAGAGTAGAAATTACACCATTGCAAAAATATATCTATCATGACATTTCCTCCTTCACAATACTAATTGTTCACAATGTTATTTCCATTTATTATTGGGGTGTTTTTGTCCTTCCAACAATAATATTTTTTCTATTTTCTCATTCTCTATCCAACCAAATAAAATACTCTGAGAAAATATATTCTCATTCTTTCATATAATCAATACAAAAATTCATTCTCTTTCGAACTTCTTTCTTTCTTTCCATACTTTTTCTTGTATCCTTGTATCTTCTCATTTTCTCCCCTATCACCAAGGGAAGCTTAAGAAAAAATTTGATAGAATCGTGTGGGATACCACTTATGTTTTTAATATGATGAAGGAGGGGGAAAATAGGAAGATGGAGAAAGAGGGTATAAGATGGATATGTTTCCACATGTAAGAGTGATCATTTGGAGAAGTGATGAGTTAAGTGGGTCCAATATTGGACCCCTCTCTACTTTGATAAGAATGGAGGTTAGCACTCGCAGGCAAGAAAGGAAAAAATGCATTGGAAAGAAAATGAAAAGAAAGTGAAAAAATTTATATTTGTTAAATGCAAAAATTAGAGAATGAAATGAAAAGAGGAAAATGAGTAGGTAAAATGGAATAAAGGTGAGGAGTGTGGGTAAGATGTTCAATGTTTGTCCAAAACTAAAATTGAATAGAAATGTAGAAAATATCGACTTTATTAAGCTATTTTTTGTCTTCAATCTTTGTTGTAATATTAATTTTCACCATTCATTTTTTAATTATCATAAACTTTTAAATAAAAGTAATATAAATAAATGACGATAAATATCACATTTTTTTATTATGGTTTTTGTGTTATGTCTTGCAATTCAACTCTTGTATTTTGATCAACTTAGGTAATATCCCAAACATGGAACTTGTTGCATTAAAGTATTAAACCAAACGAGTATAGGTTGTGTTTTTGTATCTCCTTACCTTTTGGGTGATGAGCTAATTTATTTCAGGGTTTGTGGTTGTCTCTCTCAATAAATATTACTCACAGGGATCAAATCTTTAACTTTTTGATCATCATGAAGATCTAGCAAGGTCTTACACCACTAGACCAACACATTGATCGTGGCTAAACTTGACTTGTTAGTATTAATCAAAATAAAATAAATTAAAAATGGGTGCATGACACTTCTTAAAGAAAAAAGAAGGGAATGTTTAGATTGAGAAATTAATTCTAATGAAAAAAATGTATGCACCAATAATGTAAGAGTTTTTATACTATCAATGTATCATATACCATTCATTTTCAATTATTATTGAAAAACAACACAAATGAATATTGTATGAAGCATTGATTATGTACAAATTTTGATCCCATAATAATTTACGCTATCAATATATATAGATATTACACTCTTAAACTTATCCTTTTCAAAATTATCTTTTTTGCCTTGTAATGGGATGGTTAACAATCTTAGTTGTAATGTAATTTCTTTATTCTGTTTTTTTTTTGCCTTCAATGGTTACCCTTCAACTAGGAAATTTTGATCCCAAAATTTAAGTAACATCTCAAATATGGAGCTGAGTTGTATCAAATCTAATGAAAAATAGGTTGTGTTATTCTTGACTTGTTATTATTATATCAAAATAAATTTAACTACAAATGGATATGGGAAACTCTTGAAGCAAAGTTTTAAATAAAAGTTTAGATTTATTTTTGTATATATAAAGTTGAGATTGAAAAATTAAGTCTGTTGCATTTAGTTTATCAAATTTTAAAACAAAATTCCTTTTTTTCCATTTTAGTTAGTGTTCTTCAAACATTGGTTGACATTGTCCATTAAAATTTGAAAGATTATAACTTTTTTTACCATTCTGAAGTTTTATTATGGCACAAATTGTGTAGGATGTTGAATTTATTCTAGGAAGATCATCTTTCTATGTAATATAAAATAATATAAGATAAAATAATTGAAATGCTTTTTAACAGTTTTAACTTTTACTGCCAATGTTCTTTAACAGATTTACTGGGAAGTTTATAACTTTCAACACTCAACATACTTAATTTACTGGCTTGAAACACCAAATAGAACATGAATGGAGACATATGATATTCATTTCACATGTGATGAGGCCTATCTGCATTACTTATAAGATCTCAGGACTCTATTTCATTCATGTTGATACTATCAAATAATTTCCTAGGAGTACTAATACAAGAGTAATCATTTTATACCTGATAAATTTATCGCCAATGAAGGTTGGTTCGGTTGGTAAAAATACGACGTAATCCACAATGGCATGAATTTAAATCTTGTCGATCGATAAGCGCTCTTTGAGTTGCAAGCATTCATTTGTCCCTTGTAAGTATTGAGCGCCAAACTCACCTAAACTTTTATTGATAAAAAATTATAATTGTTCACTTTTTGCCATCTCCTATTGCAACTTTGATTCTTATTTTTATTACACATTTTTTAGACATCAAAATCTTCTGTCCCCATCTCCCACATTAGTAAATTCAACACCAGATAAAGATCCATGCCACCACAATGTTGTAATTGGTTTGATGCAAAAGATTATACATGATTTTTTTATCACAATCCAACTGCATCCAATTAACTCTTTAGGACATCTATGTTTCACCGCCTTCCTCGTTGGAACCATGCTCTCCCATCGGCCCATCATCTCATATGTCTGAGCCAACACCAAGTAAGGTAAGGGCGTATAGATGGCAAAATGGGCAATGCCTGCGGGTGCTGCATTTTTTTTGGAGCAGAGCATACAATTTTTTCCTATTTGTCCATTTCGCTCGCCAAGCCTGCAGGCATTTCATCCACATAACAAAGGACAAATTGCTTGCAAGTGGCTTTGATCATAAGAAAGAGAGAATGATCACATGAAAATTTACGTGGATAATGTAATCAAACTACACTATTACACGTTTGGTGTATGTTTGAAAATATTTATGGAACTAGTGCAGATTTAATGGAACTCGTGGATGAGGTCCACAACTTTGGAGAAGTCGTGGACCATCAATACGAGATTCAAGTGATCTCGTGTATCCCGTACACAAGATTTTGTGGTTTTTTCTCTCTTGTAGTGAAATCGTGGATGAGAAGCACGACTTCCGTTGTCGTGTACCTGAAACACGACTTTGAATGAGACATGGTGAATTTGAAATATTAGTTTTAGGCAAATATTTTAGGTTATTTATTGTTTTAGGGGTTAGTTTTATTGAGTATAGTATGAGTTTTTAAAATAAGTTAAAATTTATGATTTTTTTAGTGTATAGAAATAATATGTTTAAATTAAAATAGTTAAATTAAATTGAATTTGATAATTTTATTAAAGTGTTAGTTTTAGGAAATGCATAATTAGTGGTTTAAGATTGAATTTGAATTTGAATTTATTTAAGATTTATTATTTTAGTGGTTTAAAATTGAAATGCATATACTAAAATAATAAGACTAAATTATAGAAATGAAATTGGTAATTGTAGTACGAATTGAAAAATGATTACATTGAAAAAACAAAATAATGATAATACAAATTTCTAATGGTGTCTATGAGATGATGTTCCACATCCAGATGTCTTTCTCCTTCAAAACGACAGTATCTTTGGAGTGGACAGTACTGTTGCATGAGATTTAAGATTTCAAAACGAAACGTTTTCACTCCAAACAAAATCTCTTCACTCCAAACAACTCATGCACTTTTATACAACTCTCATAAATTCTCTCACTGTTTTTCTGCACTTTTACACTGAGTTCTTGAACTTTCAATAGAGAATTTATTCTGAGTAATTGCTTCAAAAGTTTCACAAATATATTGAGCATTATTACTAAGCATATAAAGAGAGTTGATTGGATTGCAAGTGATATAGTATTTCAAGTGATATAGTATTTCATACTTGTAAACGCAATCCAAAGTCATTGTTGTAATTCTTCATTCATTGCAAACAATCTTTCTTTTACAGGGTGTGAATAGAAAGGGGATAGAGTGACTTGAAAAAGTGTTTTCCAAGGTATAAGTATTAATGAGTTTGTAAGGTACATAGAGATCCCGGGGTGAGATATTGTAATTACAACTCATAATATTTAGTGGAAAATCTCTTGTGTTGCTAGAGTATTGGACGTAGCCTTCGGTGGACAAGAAGGTGAACCACTATAAAATCCTTGTGTACTCTCTTTTCTCTTTCCTCTTTACTTTATACTTGTTTATTTTCTGCAATATTATCCGCTGCACATTAACTCTTACATTTTGCAGAAAAAGTTACTATAATTTTAAGTCAACAACTAATTCACCCCCCTCTTAGTTGCAATCCTGTTCTTACAACACTGTCCACAAATCAAAAGATCCAGGTAATGCGAGAGTGAGAAATGCACAAGCCAGCAAAACCGAAGTGAGTGACGACGATGACAATGCAAGAATCACGATCACCAACAAGAAATGAGGAATCAGGAATGAGAAGCTCGTGATACCATGTTACAAATGCTTAATCGAAGCTTAGAGAAGAAATGAGAGAGAGAAAAGAGAAATGAAACTGGTTCTATTTCTATTCAATTGTTAGTTAATGCAGAATAACGACTCCCTATATATAGGAGCCGAAACAGAGTAAGAAAGAATACAAAGGCTAACAATAATGCATAAGCAGCGCTACTCTAATACCATTGGACAATGCGGGCGGTTCACGAGTGGCCCATGAATATAATTTAAGAAAAAATACATAAAATTTCAAATAAGTTATGATGTAATGTGATTTAATCTCTAAATAATTGTAATTTAAAGTGATTTGTTCAAGTTAATTTAAAATATCACAGTTTTTGTTAATTTTTTTATCCTCAACTACTTTATTTAATTTTAATTTATTTATTATATCTTTTTTATTATTCAACAATGCATGCGGGCCGCCCGTTAGCCCGTTTTAAAACGGGAAGACATTGAATTTTTTCGTTAAGTCAAT
This sequence comes from Lupinus angustifolius, assembly GCF_001865875.1. Taxonomy (NCBI): domain Eukaryota; kingdom Viridiplantae; phylum Streptophyta; class Magnoliopsida; order Fabales; family Fabaceae; genus Lupinus; species Lupinus angustifolius. The sequence continues at coordinate 27,957,033 of NC_032011.1, read as the reverse complement.
GCTGGTATGCCCGCGTCCGCTTAAATTGTTGCGGGCACGAGCAAAACTGGCTCGTTAGACCACATGAGTGATAAAGTATAAGTGTTAGAGCTAAGCTATTTTCAGGAGATACTTTATTCTAAAAAATAATTCATGTATGTACATATCAAACTTTAAATTTTGATAAGGTGCATATTCTTGAGCAACAGCTAGTATAGATATCAAAATAGGATAGAAAAGAAAATGAGTTCTGTCAAGTGTTTGATGTATTCTGTAACACAGAAAGTAGTGGAACTAAAGATAACATGAATGGATGGACCACTCATATTTTCAGTAAATAATTATATATCATGGCATTATCACATGACTTCAATCTGTCAAAAGAAAGGTAGATAAATTACAATTAAATGAAGAAAACAAAAAAACTAAGAAAGTCTTCTGCCTCTCGACATGTTGAGTCAGAGCTTGAATGTAAGCATATAACCCAATAGAAGCTTATACCTATCGACATGTTGAATCAGAACTTGAAACTTCCCCATCAACAAGACGACAATTCTATATACACCCGAAAATCACTGCTCGCACTTAAATAGATGGACCACTGTCATTGTAAATAGTCAGACAGATGGTCCATACGTTTGGGTGTGAGTAGCGGTTTTATGGGTGTTGATAGAGTTGCCCAAAACATGGAAAAAAGTGCCTCTCTTTGCAGCTTGGAAGAACGGAGGGTAAGAATCTGCTGAGTTGAGCACAGTATTCATTTTCAAGGGCACATCATAGAATGCACTCCAAATTGAACAAATACACACCCCAAAGCTTGAAGGCTAAGTGATTCTATTCAACAATTTATTCTCTGCTTTCTGTTCAAATGAATCTTCAATTCCAAACATGCTATTTGTCCCTTAAAGCCATTCTCGATTTATTACATTCTGGTAAAAATGTAGCTTGTCCTTTCCCTTTGCATTTGCTTCTAACATGAAAAATAGACTTCTCCTATACACCTTAAAACCTCTACCTCCATTTGAGTCAATTTTCTTCTTCTGGGGTTTCAGTTACACACAATTACGTGATCATTTTCTTTCAGCAAAACCAGAGAGTGCCATGCCTGCCCACTGCAAATGCATGTGTACAGATGTATTAGTTGTCCTGTAGCAATATATCAAGGTATTAATCTGACTATCATCATGAAAAACAGGACCTTGATCATAGTCATATTCCACTGCATATACTAGCAATCTGACTTATGGCTCTTCTGCTGAAAGAAATATCATCTCCCTGCTATAATGCACGCATGCTGCAAGTTGTAATTAATTAATGTTGAAATTCATTAATCTTTTCTGCAATCCATTCTCCCAATCTTGCATGCTCATTTTTCTGACAGGCGTCAAGGGCTCTTGTCAACATAGAAATAGTGGGATCTATTGGCATTGTCTTGATAAATCTCTCAAGCTCATCCATGTATCCATGCCGACTGTAGAGCTCAATCATGCAGTCATAATGCTCAAGCCGAGGCAGGACACAGTATTCATTACTCATTGATTTAAAGCATTTGGCACCATACTCAACAAGGCCTTCTTCAACACAAGCAAGCAGAATGCCATGAAAGGTCACATGGTCTGGCTTGATGTTTTCTGCTTCCATTGCACCAAAAAGTTCAAGCGCCTCTTTACCCCTATGATTGTGACAGCACCCCAAGATTATGGTATTCCAAATGATCACATCCCTGGAAACTGCCCCCTTCAGAACCTCAATAGCATACTCAAGACAACGGCATTTAGAGTACATGTAAACCAAAGCAGTTCTGATTATAGTATCTATCTGAAATTCATGTCTAATGATGAATCCATGAATTTGTTTACCAAGGTAAAGAGAAAAGGTATTAGCAGATGCTGCCAAAAGGGTTCCAAATGTATACTTAGTTGGTTTTGTCTCCCACTGCATCTCTGAGAATATTGTTAGCGCTTGTTCACTTAAATGATGATTACCGTAGGTAGCCAACAAAGCATTCCAAGAAACCCTGTCACGCCAATTACTCATCTGGTTAAACCAAACTCTGGCACTGTTCAAGTTCCCACATTTTCCATACATGTCAAGAAGGGCATTGCCGACCATAAGGTTCGAGTGTAAACCATGCCGATAGATGTAGCCATGAACATTCTTCCCCATTTCATGATCTAAAAGGCCTGCAGAGACATTTAACATCAAACTAAGAGTGACATGATCCAAATCTTTAATTGTATTAAGCATCAGATGTACAAAATCTAATGCCTCATACCATTCAGAAAACCTAGTATACCCTGCCAGCATCGCATTCCATGAGATTACATTACGTTCAGGCATCTCATTAAAAAGTTTTCTAGCCTCCCAAGTTTTCCCACCCATAGCATACCCCGAAACAATTGAAGTCCAAGACACCAAATCCTTTGAACCAAGCTGATCAAATACCTCATAACCATCCTCTAGTTTACGACACTTCACATACAAGTTGATAAGCGAGCTCGAAACAACATTATCCTCTTGGAGACCCAACTTCACAACAACTCCATGAATTTGCATCCCCTCCTCAAGCGCAGCTATACTCGAACAAGCAACAAGTGCATTAGAGAAGGTGAAATTCAATGGCCTAACAGCAGCCGGAAACATCCGCGAGAACATGAAAACCGCTTCCTTCGCATTGCCAACATCAAGATACCTTCTCACAATGACATTCCAAGTGACCGCATTGGGATGCAGAATCTCATGAAACATCTTGCGCGCATCAACAATAACCCCACATTTCGCATAAACATCGACAAGTGAACTCTCCAATATCACATTGCCACAAAAACCAAATTTTGTAACCAACCCATGAACCTGCATTGACAACACAAGTTCACCAGCAACAGCACATGATCCAAGAACACCAGCAAACGTGATCTCATTAGCACGAACACCGCTCCTATTCATACACAGAAAAAAGTTTAAAGCTTCACTTGGGAAACCAAATTGAGAATAAGCAGTAATAAGGGCATTCCAAGTACCCCCATCTCGTTGCGGCATTTCATCAAACAGTTCCCTTGCATCACGGAGAGAGCCGCATTTCGCATAAGCTTCAATGGCGCGGTTGAGGAGAAAAATTGGGGGGTTGGGGGAGAAGGTAAGGAGGTGGGATTCAACCTTGCGGGCTTCCACAATGGCGTGGCGGTGGAGGGAACACGCGCGTAAGAGGTGAGCGTAGAGGTCGTAGGAGAAGGGTGCTGGGAAAGCAAAGAGGGTAGAGGCTGCTTTTCGAATGCGACCTGATTTAAGGTATGTGAGGATTTTGGTGGTTACTGCAGCGGTGGAGGTGGCGGCGGTGGGTGGTTGTGGCTTCAGGTTGCGGTGGTGGAGGAGGTGCTTCAGTACGGAAGCAGCACTAACACCCATATAATGGAAATGTAGGAAAGAAGGGACAACTTATGATATGACATCATTAGTCATAGTCATGTTTTTTATGTCATTCGTTAATGTTTTTTTGGGAACAACTTATGACATGTTTGGGTATAGAGTAAAAAGTGTCTCACTTGTTAGTTTCTATTATTTTGAAAAAAAGAATATTTAAGTTAAAAATTTATTAATAAAATATTTTTATAATCTATTAGAAGAAGTGATACATTCTCAGGAAACATTAGACTCTTTGGATGGGGAGGAAGAATGAGATGAAATTAGATTCCATTATTTGAAAGATATATTGGCTGATTTTATTGGATAACTATTTTATTCCTTTTCACTCACTAGGCCAAGATCTTTTTGCCTCAAAATGGATTGTAAGGGTAGAAATAAAAAGTAAAACTTTTTGTTGAGCATACTAAACTTATATAATACATAGGAAATTTGATTTGAATCTAATAAGTCATTTATTTAATAACATTATTTTTTAGTTCAAATCTAACTCATTTGATCCATGACATAATATTAAGCTATATAATAAGTTGACTTTTGAACTAATATCAAATTGATTATATTAATAATATATAAGTCTTATTTGTAGTCTACTCTTAGTAGTCATGCACTTTTAGAAGAAACAATTAGTTGATGCACAATACATATGCAAATATATCTATTTGAAATTAGATTTTTTCTTCTTTTCAAATGTGAGCATAGTCAATTAATTATACTCGAGCCTTGAGAGTATTGGTGTATTTGGTTAATTTAATTTTCACATTATTGAAAATCATACTTAATTAGTTCTTTACGTTTAACACTTCTTAGTCAATTTAGTTTATCACATTAATGTGGTTAGTTTAATCTTAAACGTCTGACATGAAATGTTAAATGCTAGTCATGAGTGAGAATATCATAGACTAATATATCCTTTTAAATTTAAAAGGATAGATTACTAGACTAATATATCCTTTTAAATTTCTAGGGAGCACATCTGCTGTACCACAAAGTGTGTTACTCCCTATGTCACGGCTTATAATTGGTTGAAAAATATATTTAAATTAAAATTTTAATAATTAATTATTTTTCTGACCAATTACAAGCAGTGACACATAAAGTGGTACACTATTTTGGGACAACAGGTCCACCCAAATTTCTAGGGCATCTTTGGTTATCATAATAAGAGAACTATGAGATAAGATATAGGGTAGAATAAAATACAACTAAATAAGGTATTATAATATTTAATGTTTTATATACACACCAGATAACAATGATATTGATATAATAATAGTTTAGTGGTGGTGTTCAATATAAAGGTATGAAAGGAAACCATATATAGTATCATAACCTACTCATTTCTAATTCAAGTCCCCATTAAATAGAAATTATAGAATACATTAGGTGAATGTTTGACTCACCAAACTTTAAATTGCAATGTAATAAATATTATCTTATATTATCCATCAAATGAGTCTTTATACCGTTTCGCTATTTGCTTAACAAATGCATATTGTTATTTCAATAAATTTTTGCTCTTATCATACCCATCTTCCACTAATAATTTTATCAAATGCATATCACTATTCTGTTGCAAATGTGTTTTTCAAATATTATCTACACCCACTTACTTATGTTTTTTTGTTTACTACTTTACTTAGGTTTAATTTTAACAATGAGAAAAAGAAAAGGACAAAACTAGAAAAGGAAGAAAGTTACATGATGGATGACATAATTTTCAATATTTAATAATGAGTTGCAGGGTCTATTAGTTTGATAGGATCATTTTTATTAATCGGTATCGTGGAAGCACGATGAGAACGAGAGATGGTACATAGTATTATATGTTTTTATGTATTTCATTTTTTTGCAACAAAATCTCTAAACTACTAATCCGGAAGCAGTTAAATATCATATATTTTATCACTTTTTCACATCTCAAATGTACACATGTTTTTATTTTAAAAAAGCTAGAAAAAAATATAAAATGGAATAAAATAAAATTTTAAAAATAATATTTAGAACAATAGTTTACTAAAATAACTAAAATCAATAAATTAAAATGGATTAATTATAATAATAGGATAATAGTTTTTGGGAGACCCTAATATTTTCTGGTATAACCAAAAATATTTCCTCACTTTTTTTGGTAAAGAACTAATATATTTCAATTTTGTAGCTGCATTTTCTAACTAGTGTTGCTCACAGGAATCGAACCCTTAATTTTTTTGTCATTCTGGAAATCTAAGGATACCTTATATTACTAATGTACGACTGTTATGGTGTTTGAAGAGTATGAAGTTGAGTTTGATAAGGAAATACATTGTTGACATAGAAATTGTATTTCTTGAATTTGATTGTTAATGATAACCTCATGCAATACACACAGGAGGAGTAAAATTGTATTTCTTGAATATACATGTAACATCTAAGGGGTAGTATATTATGGTGCTTTTCCTGATTAAATTAGCACCACCGTGTTCACTTATTTGACTTACAAGTAGAGGAACGTGGGAGTGTCTTTTAAAAAATTCCATGCATTTAATTTCTCCATTTTGTGTATTATTTATCATGTCATTAGTTTTACTCAAATTGAAGGGAAAACAAAATTGATATTGTTAATATGTTAGTAGTTGTTGTGAGTGAAATTCAAACTTTCAATCTCTTTCGCATCCTCCTTTACTTCATTTTTTAAGCTCCTCCACCTTATGATTCACTTGAAGGAAAACTATGTTTAGATAAAACAATCTGGGGTTAAATGCTCTTTGAAAAGCAACATACACCACCCAAGTTGCACAAGCTGGCCTCCCTTAAATTAAAGCCATTAACCTCTATTATTGTTTCCCAATAACTTGTTTATAAAGCAATATGGATGATGTAAATTACACTTACACACTCCTGAAATTTTAGTGAAATAACATAAACATTTCTTTCATTTTTTGCCACTACATAAATCACTCCTAATTTATATAAATATATTATACTGACTACTCATGTGTACAGGAGATATAAGTGTAATATTTTAAACATAAAATGTGTGATGAATTAATAAGTTGAACAAAATATCGTACATTACACATAGTATAATGGTTAATGCATCTTCATTATTTTTTGATTGGTTATAAAATAATATAAGAGTGATTTCAACCATATATCATTCCTCAGAATAATTGATGTATTTTGTAATGAACTAAAAATAAAAAATACATTGATTCTTGTCATATTTAGATTTGTTTTCATAACATATCATATTTTGGTTAACATAATTACATTCATCACACGTTCTTTGTTTAAAATATTACACTTATATCTCTTTTAGAGTGATCAATGTAATGTATGTTATAAATTAAGGATGGTTTGTTAGGAACAATAAAGGAAAGAGTAATTTATATAATTTTTAATTGACATAACATATTTTTATTGATTGAAGACAACGAATGGGATAGGAGAAGAGAGAGCCAAAAATGGATCTTTTGTGTATAATCCTGCATAATCTCGAACGTTATCAGTTCCAGTACATAGACCAAATGATACAATACAAGCAAAAGTTCCTAAATTCATAGAGATATAGAACAACATATAAGTTATCATGCTTTCATATTGTAAGACTTAGATTACAACTAAGAGGGGAGTGAATTAGTTGACTTAACATAATGTCCACTTTTTTCTGCAAAATCAAAAGTTAAAGTGCAGTGGAAAATATATGCAGAAAATT
>NC_032011.1:27949553-27949837 GCF_001865875.1 Lupinus angustifolius | reverse complement strand
GAATTTGTGTGAGAGTTGTATGAAAGTTGTGTATGGTGATTGTGAGTTTCAATGCCTTCATATAGGCTTTCCAATCAGCCAAAATGTCTCTTTGAAAGGATAGAAATTGATTGGAATGAAAACATGTCTTTTAAGTTGAAACTCATTCACTTTGAATTTAAAAAACTGATGCAACAACTCTCAGTAATTAATTACAGCATTGAGTAATCGATTCCCCAATTGTTCTGTCCACTGAACATTTATTTTCGAATTAGAGTAATCGATTACAACAATTTGAGTAATCG
>NC_032011.1:27948825-27949453 GCF_001865875.1 Lupinus angustifolius | reverse complement strand
GATAGGATGAGGATGAGGATGAGGATGAGGACGAGGACAAGATGAGGAAGAGGATGAGGATGAGCATGAGGATGAGGATGAGGATGGGGATGAGGATGAGAATAGGATGAGGATGAGGACGAGGATATGATGAGGCAGAGGATGAGGATGAGGGCGAGGATAGGATGAGGAAGAGGAGAGGATGAGGATGAGGAAGAGGATAGGATGAGGAAGCGTATGAGGATGAGGAGGAGGATAGGATGAGGATGAGGATGAGGATAAGGACGAGGATAGAATGACGGAGAGGATGAGGATGAGGATAGAATGAGGATGAGGATGAGGACGGGTATAGCACGAGGAGGAGGATCACGATGAGGATGAGGACATGGATAGGATGAAGATGAGGACGAGGATAGGATGAGGAAGAGGATGAGGATGAGGATAGGATGAGGAAGAGGAGAGGATGAGGAGGAGGAGGAGGATGAGGATAGGATAAGGAAGCGGATGAGGATGAGGATCAAGACGAGGATGGGATGAGGGAGAGGATGAGGATAAGGATGACGATAGGATGAGGGAGAGGATGAGGATAAGGACGATGATAGGATGAGGAAGAGGATGAGGATAGGATGAGGATGAGGATGAGGATGAG
>NC_032011.1:27948468-27948725 GCF_001865875.1 Lupinus angustifolius | reverse complement strand
GGATGAGGATGAGGAGGAGGACGAGGATGAGGACGAGGATAGGATGAGGATGAGGATGAGGATGAGGATGTGGATGAGGAGGAGGATGAGGAGGTGCATCAGGAGGAGGATGAGGAGGAGGAGGAGGATGAGGATGAGGATTAGGACGAGGATGAGGACGTGGACAGGATGAGGAGGAGAATGAGGACGTGGATAGGATGAGGATGAGGATGAGGACGTGGATAGGATGAGGACGAGGATAGGATGAGGATGAGGAT
>NC_032011.1:27948085-27948368 GCF_001865875.1 Lupinus angustifolius | reverse complement strand
GGATGGGGATGAGGATGATGATGAGGATAGGATGAGGACGAGGACGAGGATAGGATGAGGAAGAGGAGGAGGATGAGGACATGGATAGGATGAGGATGATAACGTGCTTAGGATGAGGACGAGGATAGGATGAGGATGAGGATGAGTACGAGAATAGGATGAGGAAGAGGATTAGGATGAGGATTAGGATAGGATGAGGATGAGGTGGAGGATGTGGAATAGGATGAGGATCGTGATGAAGATAGGATGAGGATGAGGATGAGGAAGATGATGAGGATAGGAT
>NC_032011.1:27947078-27947985 GCF_001865875.1 Lupinus angustifolius | reverse complement strand
AGGAGGAGGATGAGGATGAGGATGAGGATGAGGACGAGGACGAGGACGAGGAGAGGCTGAGGAAGAGGATGAGGATGAGGATGAGAATAGGATGAGGAAGAGGATAGGATGAGGATGAGGATCAGGATGAGGATGAGGAGGTGGATGAGGATCAGGACAAGGATAGGATGAGGATGAGGACAAGGTTAGGATGAGGATGACGACAAGGATAGGATGAGGATGAGGAGGTGGATGAGGATGACGAAGAGGATGAGGAGGAAGGGGAGGATGAGGATGGGGATGCGGATGAGGATGAGGATGAGGACGAGGATAGGATGAGGAAGAGGAGGAGGATGAGGACATGGATAGGATGAGGATGATAACATCCTTAGGATGAGGACGAGGATAGGATGAGGATGAGGATGAGTACGAGAATAGGATGAGGAAGAGGATTAGGATGAGGAGTAGGATAGGATGAGGATGAGGTGGAGGATAGGATGAGCATGAGGATAAGGATGACGAGGAGGATGAGAATGAGGATGAGGATGAGGATGAGGATGAGAATGAGGACGAGGATAGGATGAGGAAGAGCATGAGGACGAGGATAGGATGAGGAAGAGGACGAAGATAGGATGAGGATGAGGATGAGGATGAGGATGAGATTGAGGATAGGATGAGGATGAGGATAAGGATGAGGATGAGGATGAGGATGAGGATGAGGATAGGATGAGGATGAGGATTAGGATGAGGATAGGATAAGGATGAGGATGAGGACGAGGATAGGTGATGATGAGGAAGAGGAAGAGCAATAGGATGAGGAGGAGGATGGCATGAGGATGAGGATGAGGATAGGATGAGGATGAAGATGAGGACAAGGATAGGATGAGGATGAGGACAAGGATAGGATGAGGATGAGGACAAGGATAGG
>NC_032011.1:27940912-27946978 GCF_001865875.1 Lupinus angustifolius | reverse complement strand
TGAGGATGAGGATGAGGAAAAGGATGAGGAGGAGGATATCATGAGGATGAGGATAGAATCAAGAGGATGAGGACGAGAATAGGATGAGGATGAGGACGAGGATAGGATGAGGATGAGGATGAGGATGAGGATAGGATGAGGAAAAGGATGAGGGCGATGATAGGATGAGGATGTGGAAGAGGAGAGAATGGGGATGAGGAGGAGGATAGGATAAGGATGAGGGCGATGATAGGATGAGGAAGCGGATGAGCATGAGGAGGAGGATAGGATGAGGACGAGGATAAGGACGAGAATAGGATGAGAAAGAGGATGAGGAGCTGGATAGAATAAGGATGAGGATGAGGATAGGATGAGGATTAGGACGAGGATAGAATGAGGAAGAGGTCACGGATTAGGACGAGGATAGGATGAGGATGAGGATGAGGAAGAGGACGACGATAGGATGAGGATGAGGATGAGGATGAGGATAGGATGAGGACGAGAATGAGGATGAGGATAGGATGGGAGAGGATGAGGAGGAGGAGTGGATGAGGATGAGGATGAAGATGAGGACGAGGACAGGATGAGGATGAGGATAGGATGAGGAAGACTATGTGGTTGAGGATGAGGATAGGATGAGGATGAGGATGAGGATGAGGACGAGGATAGGATGAGGATGAGGAGAGGATGAGGAGGAGGAGAAGGAGGATAGGATGAGGTTGAGGACGAGGATAGGATGAGGATGAGGAGAGGATGAGGAGGAGGAGAAGGAGGATAGGATGAGGTTGAGGACGAGGATAGGATGAGGATGAGGAGAGGATGAGGAGGAGGAGAAGGAGGATAGGATGAGGTTGAGGACGAGGATAGGATGAGGATGAGGAGAGGATGAGGAGGAGGAGAAGGAGGATAGGATGAGGTTGAGGACGAGGATAGGATGAGGATGAGGAGAGGATGAGGAGGAGGAGAAGGAGGATAGGATGAGGTTGAGGACGAGGATAGGATGAGGATGAGGAGAGGATGAGGAGGAGGAGAAGGAGGATAGGATGAGGTTGAGGACGAGGATAGGATGAGGATGAGGAGAGGATGAGGAGGAGGAGAAGGAGGATAGGATGAGGTTGAGGACGAGGATAGGATGAGGATGAGGAGAGGATGAGGAGGAGGAGAAGGAGGATAGGATGAGGTTGAGGACGAGGATAGGATGAGGATGAGGAGAGGATGAGGAGGAGGAGAAGGAGGATAGGATGAGGTTGAGGACGAGGATAGGATGAGGATGAGGAGAGGATGAGGAGGAGGAGAAGGAGGATAGGATGAGGTTGAGGACGAGGATAGGATGAGGATGAGGAGAGGATGAGGAGGAGGAGAAGGAGGATAGGATGAGGTTGAGGACGAGGATAGGATGAGGATGAGGAGAGGATGAGGAGGAGGAGAAGGAGGATAGGATGAGGTTGAGGACGAGGATAGGATGAGGATGAGGAGAGGATGAGGAGGAGGAGAAGGAGGATAGGATGAGGTTGAGGACGAGGATAGGATGAGGATGAGGAGAGGATGAGGAGGAGGAGAAGGAGGATAGGATGAGGTTGAGGACGAGGATAGGATGAGGATGAGGAGAGGATGAGGAGGAGGAGAAGGAGGATAGGATGAGGTTGAGGACGAGGATAGGATGAGGATGAGGAGAGGATGAGGAGGAGGAGAAGGAGGATAGGATGAGGTTGAGGACGAGGATAGGATGAGGATGAGGAGAGGATGAGGAGGAGGAGAAGGAGGATAGGATGAGGTTGAGGACGAGGATAGGATGAGGATGAGGAGAGGATGAGGAGGAGGAGAAGGAGGATAGGATGAGGTTGAGGACGAGGATAGGATGAGGATGAGGAGAGGATGAGGAGGAGGAGAAGGAGGATAGGATGAGGTTGAGGACGAGGATAGGATGAGGATGAGGAGAGGATGAGGAGGAGGAGAAGGAGGATAGGATGAGGTTGAGGACGAGGATAGGATGAGGATGAGGAGAGGATGAGGAGGAGGAGAAGGAGGATAGGATGAGGTTGAGGACGAGGATAGGATGAGGATGAGGAGAGGATGAGGAGGAGGAGAAGGAGGATAGGATGAGGTTGAGGACGAGGATAGGATGAGGATGAGGAGAGGATGAGGAGGAGGAGAAGGAGGATAGGATGAGGTTGAGGACGAGGATAGGATGAGGATGAGGAGAGGATGAGGAGGAGGAGAAGGAGGATAGGATGAGGTTGAGGACGAGGATAGGATGAGGATGAGGAGAGGATGAGGAGGAGGAGAAGGAGGATAGGATGAGGTTGAGGACGAGGATAGGATGAGGATGAGGAGAGGATGAGGAGGAGGAGAAGGAGGATAGGATGAGGTTGAGGACGAGGATAGGATGAGGATGAGGAGAGGATGAGGAGGAGGAGAAGGAGGATAGGATGAGGTTGAGGACGAGGATAGGATGAGGATGAGGAGAGGATGAGGAGGAGGAGAAGGAGGATAGGATGAGGTTGAGGACGAGGATAGGATGAGGATGAGGAGAGGATGAGGAGGAGGAGAAGGAGGATAGGATGAGGTTGAGGACGAGGATAGGATGAGGATGAGGAGAGGATGAGGAGGAGGAGAAGGAGGATAGGATGAGGTTGAGGACGAGGATAGGATGAGGATGAGGAGAGGATGAGGAGGAGGAGAAGGAGGATAGGATGAGGTTGAGGACGAGGATAGGATGAGGATGAGGAGAGGATGAGGAGGAGGAGAAGGAGGATAGGATGAGGTTGAGGACGAGGATAGGATGAGGATGAGGAGAGGATGAGGAGGAGGAGAAGGAGGATAGGATGAGGTTGAGGACGAGGATAGGATGAGGATGAGGAGAGGATGAGGAGGAGGAGAAGGAGGATAGGATGAGGTTGAGGACGAGGATAGGATGAGGATGAGGAGAGGATGAGGAGGAGGAGAAGGAGGATAGGATGAGGTTGAGGACGAGGATAGGATGAGGATGAGGAGAGGATGAGGAGGAGGAGAAGGAGGATAGGATGAGGTTGAGGACGAGGATAGGATGAGGATGAGGAGAGGATGAGGAGGAGGAGAAGGAGGATAGGATGAGGTTGAGGACGAGGATAGGATGAGGATGAGGAGAGGATGAGGAGGAGGAGAAGGAGGATAGGATGAGGTTGAGGACGAGGATAGGATGAGGATGAGGAGAGGATGAGGAGGAGGAGAAGGAGGATAGGATGAGGTTGAGGACGAGGATAGGATGAGGATGAGGAGAGGATGAGGAGGAGGAGAAGGAGGATAGGATGAGGTTGAGGACGAGGATAGGATGAGGATGAGGAGAGGATGAGGAGGAGGAGAAGGAGGATAGGATGAGGTTGAGGACGAGGATAGGATGAGGATGAGGAGAGGATGAGGAGGAGGAGAAGGAGGATAGGATGAGGTTGAGGACGAGGATAGGATGAGGATGAGGAGAGGATGAGGAGGAGGAGAAGGAGGATAGGATGAGGTTGAGGACGAGGATAGGATGAGGATGAGGAGAGGATGAGGAGGAGGAGAAGGAGGATAGGATGAGGTTGAGGACGAGGATAGGATGAGGATGAGGAGAGGATGAGGAGGAGGAGAAGGAGGATAGGATGAGGTTGAGGACGAGGATAGGATGAGGATGAGGAGAGGATGAGGAGGAGGAGAAGGAGGATAGGATGAGGTTGAGGACGAGGATAGGATGAGGATGAGGAGAGGATGAGGAGGAGGAGAAGGAGGATAGGATGAGGTTGAGGACGAGGATAGGATGAGGATGAGGAGAGGATGAGGAGGAGGAGAAGGAGGATAGGATGAGGTTGAGGACGAGGATAGGATGAGGATGAGGAGAGGATGAGGAGGAGGAGAAGGAGGATAGGATGAGGTTGAGGACGAGGATAGGATGAGGATGAGGAGAGGATGAGGAGGAGGAGAAGGAGGATAGGATGAGGTTGAGGACGAGGATAGGATGAGGATGAGGAGAGGATGAGGAGGAGGAGAAGGAGGATAGGATGAGGTTGAGGACGAGGATAGGATGAGGATGAGGAGAGGATGAGGAGGAGGAGAAGGAGGATAGGATGAGGTTGAGGACGAGGATAGGATGAGGATGAGGAGAGGATGAGGAGGAGGAGAAGGAGGATAGGATGAGGTTGAGGACGAGGATAGGATGAGGATGAGGAGAGGATGAGGAGGAGGAGAAGGAGGATAGGATGAGGTTGAGGACGAGGATAGGATGAGGATGAGGAGAGGATGAGGAGGAGGAGAAGGAGGATAGGATGAGGTTGAGGACGAGGATAGGATGAGGATGAGGAGAGGATGAGGAGGAGGAGAAGGAGGATAGGATGAGGTTGAGGACGAGGATAGGATGAGGATGAGGAGAGGATGAGGAGGAGGAGAAGGAGGATAGGATGAGGTTGAGGACGAGGATAGGATGAGGATGAGGAGAGGATGAGGAGGAGGAGAAGGAGGATAGGATGAGGTTGAGGACGAGGATAGGATGAGGATGAGGAGAGGATGAGGAGGAGGAGAAGGAGGATAGGATGAGGTTGAGGACGAGGATAGGATGAGGATGAGGAGAGGATGAGGAGGAGGAGAAGGAGGATAGGATGAGGTTGAGGACGAGGATAGGATGAGGATGAGGAGAGGATGAGGAGGAGGAGAAGGAGGATAGGATGAGGTTGAGGACGAGGATAGGATGAGGATGAGGAGAGGATGAGGAGGAGGAGAAGGAGGATAGGATGAGGTTGAGGACGAGGATAGGATGAGGATGAGGAGAGGATGAGGAGGAGGAGAAGGAGGATAGGATGAGGTTGAGGACGAGGATAGGATGAGGATGAGGAGAGGATGAGGAGGAGGAGAAGGAGGATAGGATGAGGTTGAGGACGAGGATAGGATGAGGATGAGGAGAGGATGAGGAGGAGGAGAAGGAGGATAGGATGAGGTTGAGGACGAGGATAGGATGAGGATGAGGAGAGGATGAGGAGGAGGAGAAGGAGGATAGGATGAGGTTGAGGACGAGGATAGGATGAGGATGAGGAGAGGATGAGGAGGAGGAGAAGGAGGATAGGATGAGGTTGAGGACGAGGATAGGATGAGGATGAGGAGAGGATGAGGAGGAGGAGAAGGAGGATAGGATGAGGTTGAGGACGAGGATAGGATGAGGATGAGGAGAGGATGAGGAGGAGGAGAAGGAGGATAGGATGAGGTTGAGGACGAGGATAGGATGAGGATGAGGAGAGGATGAGGAGGAGGAGAAGGAGGATAGGATGAGGTTGAGGACGAGGATAGGATGAGGATGAGGAGAGGATGAGGAGGAGGAGAAGGAGGATAGGATGAGGTTGAGGACGAGGATAGGATGAGGATGAGGAGAGGATGAGGAGGAGGAGAAGGAGGATAGGATGAGGTTGAGGACGAGGATAGGATGAGGATGAGGAGAGGATGAGGAGGAGGAGAAGGAGGATAGGATGAGGTTGAGGACGAGGATAGGATGAGGAAGAGGAGAGGATGAGGAGGAGGAGAAGGAGGATAGGATGAGGTTGAGGACGAGGATAGGATGAGGATGAGGATGAGGATGAGTATGAGGATGAGGACATGGATAGGATGACGATGAGGACGAGGATAGGATGAGGAGGAGGATGAGGATGAGGCCTAGGACGAGGATAGGATGAGGAAGAGGTTGCGTATTAGGACGAGGATAGGATGAGGAACAGGATGAGGATGAGAATAGGATGAGGATGAGGATGAGGACGAGGATAGGATGAGGATGAGGATGAGGATGAGGACGAGGACAGGATGGGGATGAGGACATGGATAGGATAAGGATGAGGATGAGGATAGGATGAGGACATGGATAAGATGAAGATGAGGATAAGGATAGGATGATGAGGAGGATAGTATGAGGATGAGGATAGGATGAGGATGAGAATGAAGAAGAGGATAAGGAAGAGGATAGGATGAGCATGAGGACGAGGATGAGGATGAGGATGAGGATGAAGAAGAGGAAGAGGAGGAGGAGGAGGAGGATAGAATGAGGATGAGGATGAGGATAGGATGAGGATGAGGATTATGACGAGGATAGGATGAGGA
>NC_032011.1:27938806-27940812 GCF_001865875.1 Lupinus angustifolius | reverse complement strand
TGAGGACATGGATAGGATGAGGATGAGGATGAGGATAGGATGAGGACATGGATACGATGAAGATGAGGACGAGGATAGGATGAAGAGGAGGATAGGATGAGGATGAGGATGAGAATGAAGAAGAGGATAGGAACAGGATAGGATGAGCATGAGGACGAGGATGAGGATGAGGATGAAGAAGAGAAAGAGGATGAGGAGGAGGAGGAGGATAGGATGAGGATGAGGATGAGGATAGGATGAGGATGAGTATTATGACGAGGATAGGATGAGGAAGAGGTTGCGGAATTTGATGAGGATGAGGATAGGATGTGGATGAGGACGAGGATAGGATGAGGATCAGGATAGGATGAGAATGAGGATAAGGATGAAGATGAAGATGAGGATGAGGATGAGGATGAGGAGGAGGATAGGATGAGGATGAGGATGCGGATGAGGATGAGAATGAGGACATGGATAGGATGAGGTTGAGGATAAGGATGAGGACGAGGATAAGATGAGGATGAGGAAGAGGATGAGGATGAGGACAAGGATAGGACGAGGAAGTACATAGGATGAGGAATAGGATGAGGACGAGGATAGGATGAGGATAAGGATGAGGATGAGGATGAGGATGAGGAAGAGGATAAGGATTAGGATAGGATGACGATGAGGACAAGGATAGGATGAGGATAAGGATGAGGATGAGGATGAGGACGAGGAGGAGGATCAGGATGAGGATGAGGAGGAGGAGGAAGATGAGGAGGAGGATGAGGAGGAGGAGGAGGACCAGGATGAGGATGAGGATTAGGATAGGATGAGGACGAAGATGAGGATAGGATGAGGATGAGGACGAGGATAGGATGAGGAAGAGGATGAGGATGAGGATGAGGATGAGGGCGCGGATAGGATGAGGATGAGGACGAGGATAGGATGAGGAAGAGGAGAGGATGAGGATGAGGAGGAGGAGGAGGATAGGATGAGGATGAGGACGAGGATAGGATGAGGAAGCAAATGAGGATGAGGAGGAGGATAAGGACGAGGATAGGATGAGGATATAATGAGGATGAGGACGAGGAAGAGGATGAGGAAGAGGATAGAATGAGGATGAGGATGAGGATAGGATGAGGATTAGGACGAGGATAGGATGAGGAAGAGGTTGCGGATTAGGACGAGGATAGGATGAGGAAGAGGATGAAGATGAGAATAGGATGAGGATGAGGATAAGGATGAAGATCGGAAGAGGATGAGGATAGGATGAGGATGAGGATGAGGACGAGCATAGGATGAGGAAGAGGATAAGGATGAGGATAGGATGAGGATGACGATGAGGATAGGATGAGGAAGAGGAGAGGATGAGGAGGAAGACAGGATGAGGATGAGGACATGGACGAGGATAGGATGAGGTAGAGGATGAGGATGATGATGAGGATGAGGACGAGCATAGGATGAGGATGAGGATGAGGAAGAGGATAGGATGAGGTTGAGGATGAGGATGAGGATAGGATGAGAATCATGACGAGGATAGGATGAGGACGAGGATAGGATGAGGATGAGGAAGAAGACGACGACAGGATGAGGAAGAGGATAAGAATAGGATGAGGATGAGGACGAGGATTGGATGAGGATGAAGACGAGGATAGGATGAGGACGAGGAGAGGATGAGCATGAGGAGGACTAGGAGGATAAGATGAGGATGAGGACGAGGATAGGATGAGGATGAGGAAGAAGACGACGATAGGATGAGGAAGAGGAAGAGGATAGGATGAGGCTGAGGACGAGGATAGGATGAGGATGAAGACGAGGATAGGATGAGGACGAGGAAAGGATGAGGAGGATGAGGACGAGCAGGATAGGATGAGGACGAGGACGAGGATAGGATGAGGAAGCGGAAGAGGATGAGGAGGAGGATAGGATGAGGATGAGGATGAGGATAAGATGAGGATGAGGAGGAAGATGAGGATGAGGAAGAGGATGGGGATGAGGATTAGGATAGGGATGAGGATGCGGATGAGGATAGGATGAGGACG
>NC_032011.1:27938041-27938706 GCF_001865875.1 Lupinus angustifolius | reverse complement strand
GAGGATAGGATGGAGGTTGAGGATGAGGATGAGGATGAGGATGAGGATGAGGACGAGGATAGGATGAGGAAGCGGATGAGGATGAGGATGAGGATAGGATGAGGATGAGGATAAGGACGAGGATAGGATGAGGAAGAGGATGAGGTTAGGATGAGGCTGAGGACGAGGAAGAGGATTGGATGATGTTGAGGATGAGGATGAGGATGAGGATGAGGATGAGTACGAGGATAAGATTAGGAAGAGCATGAGGATGAGGATAGGATGAGGATGAGGACGAGGATGAGGATGAGGATGAGGACGAGGATAGGATGAGGAAGCGGATGAGGATGAGAACAAGGATAGGATGAGAATGAGGAAGAAGATGAGGAACAGGATGAGGATGAGGATGAGGATGAGGATGAGGGTAGGATGAGCATCAGGATGAGGATGAGGATGGGGATGAGGATGAGGAAGAGGACGCGGATAGGATGAGGAAAAGGATGAGGATGAGTATAGGATGAGGACGAGGATAGGATGAGGATGAGGACGAGGATAGGATGAGGAAGAGGAGAGGATGAGGAGGAGGATAGTATGAGGAAGCGGATGAGGATAAGGAGGAGGTTATGATGAGGATGAGGATGACAATAAGGACGAGGATAGGATGAGGAAGAGGATGAGGATGAGGA
>NC_032011.1:27937157-27937941 GCF_001865875.1 Lupinus angustifolius | reverse complement strand
GAGGATGAGGATGAGGATGAGGATGAGGATGAGGATAAGGAAGAGGATGAGGAGGAGGATAGAATGAGGATGAAGATGAGAATATGATGAGGATGAGGATGAGGACGAGGATAGGATGAGGAAGAGGTTGCGGATTAGGACGAGGATAGGATGAGGTAGAGGATGAAGATGAGAATATGATGAGGATGAGGATGAGGATATGATGAGGATGAGGGCCAGGATAGGAGGAGGATGAGGACGTGGATAGGATGAGGAAGAGGAGAGGATGAGGAGGAGGAGGAGGATAGGATGAGGATGAGGAGAAGGACGAGGATAGGATGAGGGAGAAGATGAGGTTGGGGATAAGGACGAGGACAAGGATAGGATGAGGATGAGGACATGGATAGCATGAAGATGAGGATAGGATGAGGATGAGGACGAGGATAGGATGAGGAAGTGGATAGGATAAGGATGCGGATGAGGACGAGGGTAAGATAAGGATGAGGATAGGAGGAGCATAGGATGAGGATGAGGATGAGGACGAGGATAGCATGAGGTAGAGGATGAGGATGAGGATGGGAGGAGCATGAGGATGAGGATGACGATGGGTATGAGGATGAGGATGAGGGCGAGGATAGGATGAGGATGAGGACGAGGATAGGGTGAGGAAGTGGAGAGGATGAGGAGGAGGATAGGATGAGGATGAGGATAAGGACGAGGATAGGATGAGGGAGAGGATGAGGATGAGGATGAAGACAAGCATAGGATGAAGAAGCGGATGAGGATGACGAGGAGGATAGGATGA
>NC_032011.1:27935759-27937057 GCF_001865875.1 Lupinus angustifolius | reverse complement strand
TGAGGATGAGGATGAGGATGAGGATGAGGATGAGGATGAGGACAAGGATTGGATGAGGATGACGAGGAGGATAGGGTGAGGATGAGGACGAGGATAGGATGAGGAAGCAGATGAGGAGGATAAGGACGAGGATAGGATGAGGGAGAGGATGAGGATAGAATGGGGATGAAGACAAGGAAGAGGATGAGGAGGACGATAGAATGAGGATGAGGAAGAGGAAGAGTATGAGGAAGAGGATAAGGATGAGGATAGGATGAGGATGAGGACAAGGATAGGATGAGGAAGTAGATAGGATGCAGAATAGGATGAGGACGACGATAGGATGAGGATGAGGATAGGATGAGGATGAGGACGAGGATAAGATGAGGATTAGGACGAGGATAGGATGAGGAAGCGGATGAGGAGGATAAGGACGAGGATAGGATGAGGGAGAGGATGAGGATAGAATTAGGATGAGGACGAGGAAGAGGATGAGGATGAGGAAGAGGAAGAGGAAGAGGATGAGGTGGAGCATAGGATGAGGAGGATAGGATGAGGATGAGGATGAGCATAGGATGAGATGAGGATAGGATGAGGATGAGGAGGAGGATAGGATGAGGATGAGGAGGAGGAGGAGGAGGATAGGATTAGGATGAGGACGAGCATAGGATGAGGAGGAGGGTGAGGATGAGGATGAGGATTAGGATGAGGAGGAGGAGGAGGATGAGGATGAGGATGAGGACGAGGACGAGGATAGGATGAGGATCAGGACGTGCATAGGACGAGGATAAGACGAGGACGTGGACAGGATGAGGATGAGGACGTGCATACGATGAGGATGTGGATAGGATGAGGATGAGGATGAGGATGAGGACAAGAATAGGATGAGGAAGTGGATTAGGATAAGGAAGAGGAGGAGGAGGAGGATAGGATGAGGATGAGGACGAGGATAGGATGAGGATCAGGAGGAGGATAGAATGAGGATGTGGATGAGGATGAGGATGAGAATGAGGATGAGGATGAGGATAGGATGAGGAAGAGTATGAGGATGAGGATAGGAATAGGATGAGGATGAGGATGAGGATGAGGATGAGGAAGAGGACGAGGACAGGATGAGTATGAGGATGTGGACGAGGATAGGATGAGGAAGAGGAGAGGATGAGGACGAGGAGGAGGAGGATAGGATGAGGATGAGGATAGGATGAGGAAGCGGATGAGGATAAGGAGGAGGATAGGATGAGGATCAGGACGAGGGTAGGATGAGCAAGAGGATGAGGAGGAAGATAGGATGAGGATGAGGACGAGGATAGGATGAGGAT
>NC_032011.1:27934855-27935659 GCF_001865875.1 Lupinus angustifolius | reverse complement strand
TGAGGATATGATGAGGATGAGGATGAGGAGGAGGATAGGAGGATGAGGAGGAGAAGGAGGAGGATAGGATGAGGATGAGGACGAGGATAGGATGAGGAAGCAGACGAGGATGAACAGGAGGATAGGATGAGGATGAGGATGAGGATAAGGACGAGGATAGGATGAGGAAGAGGATGAGGATGTGGATGTGGAAGATCATAGGATGAGGAAGAGGATGAGGACAAGGATAGGATGAGGATGAGGATAGGATGAGGATGAGGATGAGGATGAGGACGAGTATAGGATGAGGAGGAGGATAGGATGAGAATAGGATGAGGATGAGGATAACGACGAGGATGAGGATGAGGAGGAGGACGAGGATGAGGTGGAGGAGGAGGAGGAGGAGGATGAGGATGAGGATGAGGATGAGGATGAGGATGAGGATGAGGATGAGGATTAGGATAAGGATGAGGATGAGGATGAGGATGAGGATGGGGACGTGGATAAGAGGAGGGTGAGGATGAAGACGAGGATAGGGTGAGGAAGAGAATAGGATGAGGATGAGGATTGGATGAAGATGAGGATAGGATGAGGTTGAGGATAGGATGAGGATTCGATGGGGATGAGGATGAGGATGAGGATGAGGACGATGATAGGATGAGGATGAGGATGACGATGAGGATAGGATGAGGATGAGGATGAGGAAAGGATGAGGATGAGGACATGGATAGAATGAAGATGAGGACGAGGATAGGATGTGGAAGAGTATGAGGATGAGGAGGAGGATAGGATGAGGATGAGGATGAGGATGAGGATAGGATGAGG
>NC_032011.1:27934502-27934755 GCF_001865875.1 Lupinus angustifolius | reverse complement strand
GGATGAGGTTGAGGATGAGGATGAGGGTGAGGATGAGGAGGAGGATGAGGATGAGGCTGAGTATGAGGATGTGGATGAGGATAGGATGAGGATGAGGATGAGGATGAGGAAGAGGAAGAGGATGAGGAGGAGGATATAAAAAGGATGAGGATGAGGATAGGATGAGGATGAGCATTAGGAAGAGGATGAGGATGACAATAGGAGGAGGAAGAGGATAGGATGAGGATGACGATAGGATGAGGATGAGGATGAG
>NC_032011.1:27933767-27934402 GCF_001865875.1 Lupinus angustifolius | reverse complement strand
GATGAGGATGAGGAGGAGGATAGGATGAGGATGAGGATGAGGATGAGGATGAGGATGAGGATGAGGACGAGGATAGAATGAGGAAGAGGATGAGGATAGGATGAGGAAGAGGATGAGGAGAGGATGAGGATGAGGACGAGAATGAGGGTAGGATGAAGATGAGGAAGAGGACGAGGATAGGATGAGGATGAGGATGAGGATGAGGATTGGAAAGGATTAGGATGATGATGAGGATGAGGATAAGGATGAGGAGGAGGATAGCATGAGGATGAGGACGAGTATAGGTTGAGGAAGAGGATGAGGACAAGGATAGGATGAGGAAGAGGATGAGGATGAGGATGAGGATAGGATGAGGATGAGGACGTGGATAGGATGAGTATGAGGGTATGATGAGGACGAGGAGAGGTTGAGGAAGAGGATGAGAATAGGATGAGGAAGAGGATAGGATGAGGATGAGGAAGGGGACGTGGATAAGAGGAGGGTGAGGATGAGCACGAGGATAGGATGAAGAGGAGGATGAGGATGAGGAAGAGGATAGGATGAGGATGAGGAAGGGGACGTGGATAAGAGGAGGGTGAGGATGAGCACGAGGATAGGATGAAGAGGAGGATGAGGATGAGGAAGAGGATAGGATG
>NC_032011.1:27932424-27933667 GCF_001865875.1 Lupinus angustifolius | reverse complement strand
TGAGGATGAGGATGAGGAAGAGGATGTGGAGGAGGATATAATGAGGATGAGGATGAGGATAGGATGAAGAGGATGAGGACGAGAATAGGATGAGGATGAGGACGAGGATAGGGTGAGGATGAGGATGAGGACGATGATAGGATGAGGATGAGGACGACGATAGGATGAGGAAGAGGATGACGATAGGATGAGGATGAGGACGGAGGACGACAATAGGATGAGGATGAGTATGAGGATAGGATGAGGATAGGATGAGGAAGAGGATAGGATGAGGAAGAGGATGAGGATAGGATGAGGAAGAGGATGAGGAGAGGATGAGGTTGAGGACGAGAATGAGGATAGGATGAAGATGAGGACGATGAGGAAGAGGATGAGGATAGGATGAGGATGAGGATGAGGATGAGGATGAGGATAGGAAAGGATTAGGATGAGGATGAGGATGAGGACAAGTATAGGATGAGGAAGAGAATGAGGATGGGGACGTGGATAAGAGGAGGTTGAGGATGAGGACGAGGATAGGAAGAGGATTAGGATGAGGAGGAGGATGAGGATGAGGATGACGACGAGGATTAGATGAGGTTGAGGATGAGGATGAGGATAGGATGAGGATGAGGATGAGGACGAGGACGAGGACGAGCTAAGGATTAGAAAGAGCATGTGGATGAGGATAAGGACGAGGATGAGGATGAGGATGAGGAGGAGGATGAGGATGAGGACGAGGATAGGATGAGGAAGAGGATGAGGATGAGGGTAGGAGGAGCATGAGGATGAGGAGGAGGATGAGGGTGAGGATGAAGAGGAGGATTAGGATGAGGATGAGGATGAGGATGAGGAGGAGGATAGGATGAGGATGACGATGAG
Source organism: Lupinus angustifolius (assembly GCF_001865875.1). Taxonomy (NCBI): domain Eukaryota; kingdom Viridiplantae; phylum Streptophyta; class Magnoliopsida; order Fabales; family Fabaceae; genus Lupinus; species Lupinus angustifolius. Next base: position 27,932,806 of record NC_032011.1, on the reverse strand, counting down.
GATAGGATGAGAATGAGGATTAGGATGAAGACGAGGATAGGATGAGGAAGAGGATGAGGATGAGGGTAGGAGGAGCATGAGGATGAGGAGGAGGATAGGATGAGGATGACGATGAGGATAGGATGAGAATGAGGATTAGGATGAAGACGAGGATAGGATGAGGAAGAGGATGAGGATGAGGGTAGGAGGAGCATGAGGATGAGGAGGAGGATAGGATGAGGATGACGATGAGGATAGGATGAGAATGAGGATTAGGATGAAGACGAGGATAGGATGAGGATGAGGATGAGGATGAGGACATGTATAGGATGAAGATGAGGACGAGGATAGGATGAGGATGACGATGAGGATAGGATGAAGGTTAGGATGAGGATGAGGATGA
>NC_032011.1:27931070-27932324 GCF_001865875.1 Lupinus angustifolius | reverse complement strand
GAGGATAATGATAGGATGAGGATGAGGATGAGGATGAGGACGAGGATAGGATGAGGATGAGGATGAGGATGAGCATTAGGAAGAGGATAGGAGGAGGAAGAGGAAGAGGATGAGGATGAGGATGAGGATGACGATGAGGACAGGATTAGAAAGAGCATGGGGATGAGGATAGGATGAGGACGAGGATGAGGATGAGGACATGGATAGGATGAAGATGAGGACGACGATAGGATGAGTCGGAGGAGGAGAATGGGGATAGGATGAGGATAAGGAGGAGGCTGAGGACATGGATAGGATGAAGATGAGGATGAGGATATGATGCGGACGAGGATGAGGATGAAGATAGGATGAGGATGAGGTTGTGGATAGGATGAGGATGAGGATGAGGATGAGGATAGGATGAGGATGATGATGAGGATGAGGACAAGGATACGATGAGGATGAGGTAAAGGATAGGATGAGGATTAGGATGAGGATGAGGATGAGGATGAGGTTGTGGATAGGATGAGGATGAGGATGAGGTTGTGGATAGGATGAGGATGAGGATGAGGTTGTGGATAGGATGAGGATGAGGATGAGGTTGTGGATAGGATGAGGATGAGGATGAGGTTGTGGATAGGATGAGGATGAGGATGAGGTTGTGGATAGGATGAGGATGAGGATGAGGTTGTGGATAGGATGAGGATGAGGATGAGGTTGTGGATAGGATGAGGATGAGGATGAGGTTGTGGATAGGATGAGGATGAGGATGAGGTTGTGGATAGGATGAGGATGAGGATGAGGTTGTGGATAGGATGAGGATGAGGATGAGGTTGTGGATAGGATGAGGATGAGGATGAGGTTGTGGATAGGATGAGGATGAGGATGAGGTTGTGGATAGGATGAGGATGAGGATGAGGTTGTGGATAGGATGAGGATGAGGATGAGGACGAGGATAGGATGAGGTTGAGGATGAGGATGAGGAGGAGGATGAGGATGAGGACAGGATGAGGATGAGGACGAGGACGAGGACGAGGATAGGATTAGAAAGAGCATGTGGATGAGGATGAGGACGAGGATGAGGATGAGGATGAGGATGAGGATGAGGATGAGGATGAGGATGAGGATGAGGATGAGGATGACGATGAGGATGAGGATGAGGATAGTATTAGGATGAGGATGAGGTTGAGGACGAGGATAGGATGAGGAAGAGAATGAGGATGTGGATAGGATTAGCATGAGGATGAGGATGAGGATGAGGATAAGGACGAGGAT
>NC_032011.1:27930511-27930970 GCF_001865875.1 Lupinus angustifolius | reverse complement strand
GATTAGGATGAGGCACGACGATAAGGATAGGATGAGGATGAGGATGAGGATGAGGATGAAGATGAGGACGAGGATAGGATGAGGATAAGGATGAGGATAGGATGAGCATTAGGAAGAGGATAGGATGAAGAAGAGGATGAGGATGAGGATGAGGATGAGAAAAGGATGAGGAAGAGGATTAGGATGAGGAAGAGGAGGAGGAGGAGTATAGGATGAGAATGAGGATGAGGATAGAATGAGGATGAGGATGAGGATGAGGATGAGGATGAGGATGATGAGAATGAGGACGAGGATAGGATGAGGAAGTGGAGAGGATGAGGAGGAGGAGGAAGAGGAATAGGATAGGATGAGGATGAGGATGAGGATGACGACGAGGATAGGATGAGGAAGCGGATGAGGATAGAATGAGGAATCGGATGAGGATAGGATGAGGTTAAGGATGAGGATGAGGATGAGGAT
>NC_032011.1:27928849-27930411 GCF_001865875.1 Lupinus angustifolius | reverse complement strand
GGATGAGGATGAGGATAAGATGAGGATGAGGACGAGGATAGGGTGAGGAAGAGGGGAGGATGAGGAGGAGGAGGAGGAGGAGGATAGGATGAGGATGAGGACGAGGATGAGGATGAGGATGAGGATGAGGATGAGAAGGAGGATGAGGTTGAGGACGAGGATGAGGATATGATGAGGATGAGGATAGGATGAGGACGAGGATAGGATGAGAATGAGGATGAGGATGAGGATGTGGACATGGATAGGATGAAGATGAGGAGGAGGAAAGGATGAGGAATAGGATGAGGATGAGGATAGGATGAGGATGAGGATGAGGACATGGATAGGATGAGGATGAGGATGGAGGAGGAGGAAAGGATGAGGATGAGGATGCGGACGAGGACAAGATGAGGAAGAGGATAAGGGTGAGGATAGGATGAGCATGAGAATGAGGATGGGGATGAGGATAGGATGAGGATGAGGATGAGGATGAGGATGAGGATGAGGATAGGGTTAGGAAGAGCATGAGGATGGGGAAAGGATGAGGATGAAGACGAGGATGAGGATGAGGATGAAGATGAGGACGAGGATAGGATGAGGAAGCGGATGAGGATGAGGATGAGGATAGGATGAGGAAAAGGATGAGGACGAGGGTAAGATAAAGTTGAGGATAGGAGGAGCATAGGATGAGGATGAGGATGCGGATGAGGATGAGGAGGAGGACAAGGATAGGATGAGGATGAGGATAGGATGAGCATGAGGATGAGGATGAGGATAGGATGAGGAATGAGGATGAGGAAGAGGAAGAGGATGAGGAGGAGGATAGAATGAGGATAAGGATGAGGATAGGATGAGGAAGAGGTTGCGGATTAGGACGAGGATATGATGAGGAAGAGGATGAGAATAGGATGAGGATGAGGATGAGGACGAGGACGATCATAGGATGAGGATGAGGACGAGGAAGAGGATAGGATGAGGAAGAGGATGAGGATGAGGATGAGGATGAGGATAGGATGAGGATGAGGGCGAGGAATGGATGAGGATGAGGACGAGGATAGGATGAGGAAGAGGAGAGTTTGAGGATCAGGATGAGGATGAGGATGAGGACGAGGATAGGATGAGGGAGAGGATTAGGATGAGGATGAGGATAGGATGAGGATGAGAATGTGGATGAGGATAAGGATAGGATGAGGATCAGGTTAGGATGAGGATGAGGATGAGGATGAGGACATGGATAGGATGAAGATGAGGAAGAGGATAGGATGAGGATGACGATAGGATGAGGACGAGGATGAGGACATGGATAGGATGAAGATGAGGATGAGGATAGGATGCGGAAGAGGATGAGGATGAAGATGAGGACGAGGATAGGATTAGGAAGAGCATGAGGATGAGGATATGATGAGGATGAGTACGAGGATGAGGATGAGGACGAGGATGAGGATGAGGATGAGGATAGCATGAGGAAGCAGATGAGGATGAGGAGTAGGATATGATAAGGATTAGGATAAGGACGAGGATAGGATGAGGAAGAGGTTGAGGATGAGGATAAGATGTGGATGAGGATGAGGACGAGGATAGGA
>NC_032011.1:27928213-27928749 GCF_001865875.1 Lupinus angustifolius | reverse complement strand
TGAGGATGAGGATGAGGGTGAGGAAGAGGACGAGGAAGAGGAAGAGGATGACGAGGAGGATGAGGACGAGGATAGAATGAGGATGAGGATGACGACGAGGACAGGTTGAGGAAGCGGTTGAGGATGAGGATGAGGATAGGATGAGGATGTGGATAGGGACGAGGATAGGATGAGGATGAGGATGAGGACGAGGAAGTGGAGATGATGAGAGGAGGAGAAGGAGGAGGATAGGATGAGGGTGAGGACGAGGATGAGGATGAGGATGAGGATGAGGATGACGATGAGGATGAGGATGAGGAGGAGGATGAGGTGGGGATGAGGACGTGCATAGGATGAGGATGAGGATGAGGACGAGAATAGTATCAGGATCAGGAGCAGGATAGGATGAGGATGAGGATGAGGATGAGGAAGAGGATAAGGATGAGGATGAGGAGGAGGAGGAGGATAGGATGAGGATGAGGATAGGATGAGGATGAGGAGGAGGATAGGTTGAGGATTAGGATGAGGATGAGGACGAGGATAGGATGAGGAAGAGG
>NC_032011.1:27926769-27928113 GCF_001865875.1 Lupinus angustifolius | reverse complement strand
TGAGGATGAGGAGGAGGAGGAGGAGGAGGAGGAGGAGGATAGGATGAGGATGAGGATAGGATGAGGAGGAGGATTAGGACGTAGATAGGATGAGGAGGAGGATGAGAATGAGGATGAGGATATGATGAGAATGAGGATGAGGTTGAGGAAGAAGATGAGGATGAGGGTGAGGATAGGATGAGGATGAGGACGAGGATAGGATGATGAAGAGGTGAGGATGAGGTTGAGGAGGAGGAGGAGGATAGGATGAGGATGTGGACGAGGATAGGATTTGGAAGCAGATGAGGATGAGGAGGAGGATATGATGAGGATGAGGACAGGATGAGGGAGAGGAAGAGGATAGGATGAGGATAAGGACGAGGATAGGATGAGGATGAGGATGAGGTTAGGATGAGGATGAGGATGAGGATGAGGAAGAGGATGAGGATGAGGATGAGGGGATGAGGATGAGGAAAAGGAAGAGGAGGAGGATAGAATGAGGATGAGGATGAGGATGAGAATAGGAAGAGGTTGCAGATTAGGACGAGGATAGGATGAGGAAGAGGATGAGGATAAGGATAGGATGAGGATGAGGATAATAGGATCAGGATGAGGATGAGGACGAGGATAGGATGAGGATGAGGATGAGGATGAGGATGATGATGAGGATGAGGATGAGAATGAGGATGAGGATAGGACGAGGATGAGGACGAGGATATGATGAGGATAGGATGAGGAAAATGATAGGATGAGGATGAGGACGAGGATAGAAGGAGGAAGATGAGAGGATGAGGTGGAGGATAGGATGAGGATGAGGACAAGGGTAGGATGAGGATTAGGATGAGGATGAGGACGAGGATAGGATGAGGATGAGGATGAGGATGAGGATGATGATGAGGATGAGGATGAGAATGAGGATGAGGATAGGACGAGGATGAGGACGAGGATATGATGAGGATAGGATGAGGAAAATGATAGGATGAGGATGAGGACGAGGATAGAAGGAGGAAGATGAGAGGATGAGGTGGAGGATAGGATGAGGATGAGGACAAGGGTAGGATGAGGATTAGGATGAGGATGAATTTCATAGAAATAACCCAAGTTGGCCACGGCCAAGGAGGGTGCAATTGAGGCGTGTGGGAGTTCTAATTAATAAGTGGGGGATTATCATGCCCACATGTAGTTTAGAATTTAATTCCTTTTCCTTATTTGTCAAACAATAACTATTTACCTTTTTGGGCTTTAAGTGTCGAATCTTCTAATTGTAATAAGTGGCATTAGGAATCATGTAATCCAGGTACAAGACATGTGTTAAAGGAGGTATCAATACCTTCCTTTCTTGGAAAGGACGTGCAAATCAAGGAA
>NC_032011.1:27926036-27926669 GCF_001865875.1 Lupinus angustifolius | reverse complement strand
TAGTCTTGTGTAAGTCACATTTTAAGTTTCTTGTCTAAATCAAAACGAAAATACAAAAAAAAAATATATCTTACTTTTTTTCCCTTACATCCACAAAACCGAAAATCCAACAAAAAAAAATAGAGAGTCTGCCTTTGTCATTACATTTTGTTTGTTAAGTCTGTGGGTTCGCCATATTGGAAACAACTATTGGTTAACTTGATTTTATTAAGAACCCAAGTAGAAATAGAGAGAAAAGTGAGGGAGCGAAACACATTAAACACTTTGAGAGAAAAGAGTCGAGAGAACATGAGAAAATGTCTAGTCCTACAAGAGATGCAGCCAAGTCCCCTAGGACCATGACCTATTTGCAAGCACATCATGAAATTAGTGCACAATTGCGAGACCTCCAACAACAAATGGAGGAATTGAGGTTACAACAGAACCAAAGGAGGCATAGTAGTAACTCAAATGATTTTGAATCAGAAAGGAGAAGTAGATATGCTCCAAAAGCCTATCGACAAGCCAATCACAAAAAATTACCAAGCCAACCTAAGCCCATCCAAAGGGAGTCTGAGCCAATAGACTTCGTAAGGGTGTTCAAAAAGGCATTACAATATGAAACCACAAGAAGAACAAGAGAACCCGAAGTCA
>NC_032011.1:27925733-27925936 GCF_001865875.1 Lupinus angustifolius | reverse complement strand
ATCAAACCATGGAATTTGTTTCCTAATCCAAACAAATCAGATTGGAATGCCATCAAGGAGGTCCAAAACTTTCCTTATGTGAGGATGGCATGTGCATGCAAGGGAATCCATTCAAAAACTTTCCTTATCAATTCAACTCTGATTGGAATGCCATCAAGGAGGTCCAAGACTTTCCTTATGTGAGGATGGTGTGTAAATGCAAG
>NC_032011.1:27924973-27925633 GCF_001865875.1 Lupinus angustifolius | reverse complement strand
CCAAGCAACCGAATTCTCCTATTAAGAGGGCTTGGTACACGTTTTCTTTGAGGAAAAACGAAAGGAAAGTAGCCAACCAAGAACAGCCCCATACGGAAAGAATTTCATGAGCATTAATCCTCATCAAAGTCCTCCACATGTTTTTTTTATTTGAATCAATAAGGTAGTTGAATGCAAATCAATGTAATTTACTCACTCATTCATGCTGAATCAAGGCTTGGCCTATATGTAACCGAATTGCCTTATGAATAAACCAATTCAGATTTTAGTTGGATAATGTCCACTGCTAGTTGAGATTTCTCCTAGTTTCTTGGTTGAACCAAGGCCCTTTTCTTATCAAGGTTCCTTTCCTTGTGGCGAAATTCCTTAGGCTTATCAAGCATCCAGCTTGTGGCGCCTCCACCCTTCATTCTTATCCATTTTCTTTTATCCAAACACAAAAATAAAAATACAAAAACAAATATATACAAAATCGTGCCTATATACAATACACTTATTCCATATACATTTCATCCAATTTTCATACACAACAACGTTGACATTAATATAAATTCTATTCCACGGGTCCAATTAAGCTTCAGGCAAGAACGATCGGCAAAGAAAGCAAACCACCCCTAAAGGTTCGCATCACATCCTCATCCTCATCCTATCCTCATCCTC
>NC_032011.1:27924310-27924873 GCF_001865875.1 Lupinus angustifolius | reverse complement strand
TGTCTAAATCAAAACGAAAATACAAAAAAAAAATATATCTTACTTTTTTTCCCTTACATCCACAAAACCGAAAATCCAACAAAAAAAAATAGAGAGTCTGCCCCTTTTACCCTTGCCTCAACAAAACCGAAAATCCAACAAAAAAAAAAAGAGTCTGCCTTTGTCATTACATTTTGTTTGTTAAGTCTGTGGGTTCGCCATATTGGAAACAACTATTGGTTAACTTGATTTTATTAAGAACCCAAGTAGAAATAGAGAGAAAAGTGAGGGAGCGAAACACATTAAACACTTTGAGAGAAAAGAGTCGAGAGAACATGAGAAAATGTCTAGTCCTACAAGAGATGCAGCCAAGTCCCCTAGGACCACGACGTATTTGCAAGCACTTCATGAAATTAGTGCACAATTGCAAGACCTGCAACAACAGATGGAGGAATTGAGGTTACAACAGAACCAAAGGAGGCATAGTAGTAACTCAAATGATTTTGAATCAGAAAGGAGAAGTAGATATGCTCCAAAAGCCTATGACAAGCCAATCACAAAAAAATTACCAAGCCAACCTAAGC
>NC_032011.1:27921991-27922967 GCF_001865875.1 Lupinus angustifolius | reverse complement strand
GAGGATAGGATGAGGATGAGGATGAGGATGAGGATGAGGATGAGGATGAGGATGAGGATAGGATGAGGATGAGGAAAAGGACGGGGATATGATGAGGAAGAGGATGAGGGTGTGGATAGGAAGAGGATGAGGATGAGGATAGGATGAGGTTGAGGATGAGGACGAGGATAGGATGAGGATAGGATGAGGATGAGGAAGAGGACAAGGATAGGATAAGGAAGAGGATGAGGATGAGGATAGGATGAGGATGAGGACGAGGATAGGATGAGGATAGGATGAGGATAGGATAGGGATGAGGACGAGGATACGATGATGAAGAGGAGAGGATGAGGAGGAGGAGGAGGATAGGATGAGGATGAGGACGAGGATAGGGTGAGGATGAGGCGGAGGATAGGATTAGGATGAAGATGAGGATAAGGACAAGGATAGGATGAGGATGAGGATAGGATGAGGATGAGGACGAGGAAAGGATGAGGATAGGATGAGGATGAGGGAGAGGTTAGGATGTGGAAGAGGAGAGGATGAGGAGGAGGAGGAGGATAGGATGAGGATGAGGACGAGGAAAGGATGAGGATAGGATGAGGATGAGGGAGAGGTTAGGATGTGGAAGAGGAGAGGATGAGGAGGAGGAGGAGGATAGGATGAGGATGAGGACGAGGAAAGGATGAGGATAGGATGAGGATGAGGGAGAGGTTAGGATGTGGAAGAGGAGAGGATGAGGAGGAGGAGGAGGATAGGATGAGGATGAGGACGAGGAAAGGATGAGGATAGGATGAGGATGAGGGAGAGGTTAGGATGTGGAAGAGGAGAGGATGAGGAGGAGGAGGAGGATAGGATGAGGATGAGGACGAGGATAGGATGAGCAAGCGGATGAGGATGAGGAGGAGGATAGGATGAGGATGAGGAAAAGGACAAGGATAGGATGAGGAAGAGGATGAGGATGAGGAGAGGATGAGGAGGAGGATGAGGATGAGGA
>NC_032011.1:27921612-27921891 GCF_001865875.1 Lupinus angustifolius | reverse complement strand
AGGACGAGGATAGGATGAGGATGAGGATGAGGATGAGGAAGAGGAGGAGGATGAGGATATGGATAGGATAACGATAGGATGAGGATGAGGATAGGATTAGGATGAGGACGAGGATAGGATGAGCATGAGGCTGAGGATGAGGATGAGGACATGGATAGGATGTGGATGAGGACGAGGACAGGATGTGGAAGAGGATGAGGATGAGGATAGGATGAAGATGAGGATGAGGACGAGGATAGGATGAGGATGAGGATGAGGATGAGGATGAGGATGAGGATG
>NC_032011.1:27919075-27921512 GCF_001865875.1 Lupinus angustifolius | reverse complement strand
GAGAAGGATAGAATGAGGATGAGGATGAGGATAGGATGAGGATGAGGATTAGGACGTAGATAGGATGAGGAAGAGGTTGCAGATGAGAATAGGATGAGGATGAGGATGAGGACGAGGATACGAGGAGGATGAGGATGAGGATGAGGATGAGGATGAGGATGAGGACAAGGATAGGATGAGGAACAGGATGAGGATGAGGATAGGATGAGGACGAGGACGAGGATAGGATGAGGATGATGACGAGGATAGGATGAGCATGAGGATGAGGATGTGGACGAGTATAGGATGAGGATGAGGATGAGGACATGGATAGAATGAAGATGAGGATAGGATGAGGATGAGGACGAGGATAGGAAGAGGAAGTGGATAGGATGAGGAATAGGATGACGACGAGAGTAAGATAAGGATGAGGATAGGAGGAGGATATGATGAGGACGAGGACGAGGATAGGATGATGAAGGGGATGAGGATGAGGATAGGATGAGGATGAGGATGAGGACGAGGATAGGATTAGGAAGAGCATGAGGATGAGGATGAGGACGACGATGAAGATGAGGATGAGGATGAGGACGGGGATAGAATGAGGATGAGGACGAGGATAGAATGAGGATGAGGACGAGGATAGAATGAGGATGAGGATGAGTATAGGATGGGGATGAGGATTAGGACGAGGATAGGATGAGGAAGAGGTTACGGATTAGGACGAGGATAGCATGAGGAATAGGATGAGGATGAGGACGAGGATAGGACGAGGATGACGATGACAATGAGGATGATGATAGGATGAGGAAGAGGAGAGGATCTGGATGTGGATCAGGATATGGATTAGGATGACGAGGAGGATAGGACGAGGATAGGATGAGGAAGAGGATGAGGAAGAGGACGAGGATAGGATGAGGATGAGGATGAGGAGGAGGAGGAGGAGGAGGATGGGGATGAGGATGAGGATGAGGATGAGGATGAGGACGAGGACGAGGATAGGATGAGGATGAGGAGGAGGACATGTATTAGATGAAGATGAGGACGAGAATAGGATGAGGAGGAGGATGAGGTTGAGGATAGGATGAGGATGAGGATAGGATGAGCATGAGTAAGAGGATATGATGAGGACGAGAATGTGGATGAGGATAGGATGAGGACGAGGATGAGGATGGGATGAGGATGAGAATAGGATGAGGAAGAATGACGATGAGGAAGAGGATGAGGATGAGGATAGGATGAGGATGAGGATGAGGACGAGCATAGAATTAGGATGAGGATAGGATGAGGACGAGGATGAGGAGGAGGATAGGATGAGGATGAGGATGAAGATAAGAATGAGGATGAGGATGAGAATGAGAATGAGGATGAGGATAGGATGAGGAAGAGCATGAGGAAGAGCATGAGGAAGAGGATAGGATTAGGATGAGGATGAGGATGAGGATGAGAATGAAGATGAGGACGTTGATAGGATGAGGAAGAGCATGAGGATGAGGATAGGATGACGATGAGGATGAGGATGAGGATAGGAGGAGGAAGAGGATGAGGAAGAGGAAGAGGAAGAGGGTGAGGAGGAGGATAGAATGAGGATGAGGATTAAGATTAGGACGACGATATGATGAGGAAGAGGTTCGGATGAGGATGAGGATGAGGATAGGATGATGATGAGGATAAGGAAGAAGATGAGGATGAGGATGAGGATAAGATGTGCATGAGGATGAGGATGAGGATGACGATAGGATGAGGAATGGGATAGGATGAGGATGAGGATGACGATAGGATGAGGATGAGGATGAGGATGAGGATGAGGATGAGGATGAGGATGAGGATGAGGATGAGGATGAGGATGAGGATGAGGATGAGGATGAGGATGAGGATGAGGATGAGGATGAGGATGAGGATGAGGATGAGGATGAGGATGAGGATGAGGATGAGGATGAGGATGAGGATGAGGATGAGGATGATGATGAGGATGAGGATAGGATGAGGAAGAGGATGAGGATGAGAGGGAGGATAGGATGAGGATGAGGACGAGGATAGGATGAGGAAGCGGATGAGGATAGGATGAAGATGAGGACGATGAGGAAGAGGATGAGGATAGAATGAGGATGAGGACGGGGATGAGGATGAGGATAGGATGAGGATGAGGATGTGGACGTGGATAGGATGAGGACGAAGATGAGAATAGGATGAGGAAGAGTATGAGAGTGAGGATGAGGATAGGGTGAGGATGATGAGGATGAGGATGTGGACGAGGATAGGATGAGAAAGAGGAAGAGGATAGGATAAGGATGAGGGCGAGGATATGATGAGGATGAGGACGAGGATAGGATGAGGAAGAGGAGAGGATGAGGAGGAGGAGAGGATGAGGATAAGGATAAGGACGAGGATAGGATAGGATGAGGAGGAGGATGAGGATGACGACGAGGATAGGATGAGGATGAGGATAGGATGAGGA
>NC_032011.1:27917892-27918975 GCF_001865875.1 Lupinus angustifolius | reverse complement strand
TGAGGATGAGGATGAGGATGAGGATGAGGATGAGGATGAGGATGAGGATGAGGATGAGGATGAGGATGAGGATGAGGATGAGGATGAGAATGAGAATGAGGATGAGGATAAGATGAGGAAGAGCATGAGGAAGAGGATAGGATTAGGATGAGGATAAGGATGAGGACGAGGGTAGGATGAGGATGAGATTGAGAGTGAAGATGAGGACGAGGATAGGATGAGGAAGAGCATGAGGACAAGGATAGCATGACGATAAGGATGAGGACTAGGATAGGAGGAGGAAGAGGACGAGTTAGAGGAAGAGGATGAGGAGGATGATAGAATGAGGATGAGGATGAAGATTAGTACGAGGATAGGATGAGGAAGAGGTTGCGGATTTGGATGAGGATGAGGATAGGATGAGGATGAGGATAAGGATGAAGAAGAGGATGAGAATGAGGATAGAATGAGCATGAGCATGTGGATGAGGATGAGGATGAGGATGAGGATGAGGACGAGGATGGGGATATGAGGAGGACGTGAATGAGGATGAGGATAGGATGAGGATGAGGATGAGGATGAGGGATAGGATGAGGATGAGGATAACGATAGGATGAGGATGAGGATGAGGATGAGGATGTGAATAGGAACAGGATGAGGATGAGCATGAGGATAGGATGAGGATGAGGGCGAGGATAGGATGAGGATGAGGACGAGGATAGGATGAGGATGAGGACGAGGATAGGATGAGGAAGAGGAGAGGATGAGGATGAGGATAAGGACGAGGATAGGATGAGGGAGATGATGAGGATGAGGATAGGATAGGATGAGGAGGACGATGAGGATGAGGTTGAGGACGAGGATAGGATGAGGATGAGGATAGGATGAGGAGGAGCATGAGGACGTGGATAGGATGAGGATGAGGACGTGCATAGGATGAGGACGAGGATAGGATGAGGATGATAATGAGGATGAGGATGAGGTGGAGGATAAGATGAGGATGAGGATGAGGACGAGGATGAGGAGGAGGATAGGATGAGGATGAGGATGAAGATGAGGATGAGGATGAGGATGAGGATGAGGATGAGGATGAGGATGAGGATA
>NC_032011.1:27917316-27917792 GCF_001865875.1 Lupinus angustifolius | reverse complement strand
GGAAGAGGAGAGGATGAGGATGAGGAGGAGGAGGAGGATAGGATGAGGACGAGGATAGGATGAGGAAGCGGATGAGGATATCATGAAGATAAGGACGATGAGGAAGAGGATGAGGATAGGATGAGGATGAGGACGGGGATGACGATGAGGATAGGATGAGGATGAGGATGTCGACGTGGATAGGATGAGGACGAAGATGAGAATAGGATGAGGAAGAGTATGAGAGTGAGGATGAGGATAGGGTGAGGATGATGAGGATGAGGATGAGGACGAGGATAGGATGAGAAAGAGGAAGAGGCTAGGATAAGGATGAGGGCGAGGATAGGATGAGGAGAAGGAGAGGATGAGGATGAGGATAAGGACGAGGATAGGATGAGGGAGATGATGAGCATGAGGATATGATAGGATGAGGAGGAGGATGAGGATGAGGATGAGGATGAGGATGAGGATGAGGATGAGGATGAGGATGAGGATGA
>NC_032011.1:27914056-27917216 GCF_001865875.1 Lupinus angustifolius | reverse complement strand
ATAAGGACGAGGATAGGATGAGGAAGAGGATGAGGATGAGAATAGGATGAGGATGAGGATGAGGACGAGGATAGGATGAGGAAGCGGATGAGGAGGAGGAGAAGGATAGGATGAGAATGAGCATAAGGATAGGATGAGGATGAGGACGAGGAAGAGGATGAGGAGGAGGGTAGAATGAGGATGAAGATGAGGATAGGATGAGTATTAGGACGAGGATAGGATGAGGAAGGGGTTGCGGATTAGGACGAGGTTAGGATGAGGATGAGGATGAGGATGAGGCGAGGATAGGATGAGGATGAGGATGAGGATGAGGATAGGATGAGGATGAGGATGAGGATGAGGGGATGAGGACGAGGATAGGATAAGGAAGAAGAGAAGATGAGGAGGAGGAGAGGATGAGGATGAGGATAAGGACGAGGACAGGATGAGGGAGAGGATGAGGATGCGGATGAGGATGAGGATGAGGACGAGGATAGGATGAGGATGAGGATGAGGATGAGGATGACGACGACTATAGAATGAGGATGAGGATGAGGACATGGATAGGATGAAGATGAGGACGAGGATAGGATGAGGAGGAGGATGACGATGAGGATGAGGACTAGGACGAGGATAGGATGAGGAAGAGGTTGCGTTTTAGGACGAGGATAGGATGAGGAAGAGGATGAGGATGAGAATAGGATGAGGATGAGGATGAGGACGAGGATATGATGAGGATGAGGACATGGATAAGATGAAGATGAGGATGAGGATAGGATGAAGAGGATGATAGGATGAGGATGAGGATAGGATGAGGATGAGGACATGGATAGGATGAAGATGAGGATGCGGATTGGATGAAGAGGAGGATAGGATGAGGATGAGAATGAGGACGAGGATATGATGAGCAAGAGGATAAGGATAAGGATGAGGATGAGGATAAGGACGAGGATAGGATGAGGAAGAGGATGAGGATGAGGAAGATGATAGGTTGAGGTTGAGGATGAGGATAGGATGAGGATGAGGATGAGGATGAGGACGAGGAGAGGTTGTGGAAGTGGATGAGGATGAGGATAGGATAAGGATGAGGATAAGGACGAGGATAGGATGAGGAAGAGGATGAGGATAAGGATAGGATGAGGATGAGGACGACGATAGGATTAGGATAGGATGAGGAAGAGGATAGGATGAGGAAGAGGAGAGGATGAGGACGAGGACGAGGATAGGATGACGATGAGGAGGAGGATGACGATAAGGACGAGGATAGGATGAGGAAGAGGATTAGGATTACGATGAGGATGAGGAAGATGATAGGATGAGGGTGAGGATGAGGATGAGGACGAGGATAGGATTAGGAAGAGGGGATGAGGGTGAGGATAGGATGAGAATGAGGACGAAGATAGGATGAGGAAGAGGGTGAAGAGGAGCATAGGATGAGGATGGGGATGAGGATGAGGAATGGGATGAGGATGAAGGCGACGATAGGATGAGGATGAGGACGAGGATAGGATGAGGAAAAGGAGAGTATGAGGATGAGGAGGAGGATAGGATTAGGATGAGGATAAGGACGAGGATTGGATGAGGGAGAGGATGAGGACATGGATAGGATTAAGATGAGGACGAGGATAGGATGAGGATGAGGACGAGAATAGGATGAGGATGAGGACGAGAATAGGATGAGGATGAGGACGAGAATAGGATGAGGATGAGGACGAGAATGAGGATGAGGATAAGGACGAGGATTGGATGAGGGAGAGGATGAGGATAGGATGAGGATGAGGATGAGGACGAGGGTATGATGAGAATGTGGATGAGGATGAGGACATGGATAGGATTAAGATGAGGACGAGGATAGGATGAGGAAGAGGATGAGGATGAGGATGTGGATGACGACGAGGATAGGATGAGGATTAGCATGAGGATGAGGATGAGAAGGAGGATAGGATGAGGATGAGGATGAGGACGAGGATAGGATGAGGATAGGATGAGGATGAGGAAGAGGACGAGGATAAAATGAGGAAGAGGAAGAGGATGAGGATGAGGACGAGGATAGGATGAGGATAGGATGAGGATGAGGAAGAGGACGAGGATAAAATGAGGAAGAGGAAGAGGATGAGGATGAGGACGAGGATAGGATGAGGATAGGATGAGGATGAGGAAGAGGACGAGGATAAAATGAGGAAGAGGAAGAGGATGAGGATGAGGACGAGGATAGGATGAGGATAGGATGAGGATAGGATGAGGATAGGATGAGGATAGGATGAGGATAGGATGAGGATAGGATGAGGATAGGATGAGGATAGGATGAGGATAGGATGAGGATGAAGACGAGGATAGGATGAGGAAGCAGATGAGGATGAGGAGGAGGATAGGATGAGGATGAGGATGAGGATGATGATAAGGACGAGGATAAGATCAAGAAGAGGATGAGGAGAAGGATAGGATGAGGAAGAGGTTAGGATGAGGAGGAGGCGGAGGAGGATAGGATGAGGATGAGGACGAGGATAGGATGAGGAAGAGGAGTGGATGAGGAGGAGTAGGAGGAGGAGGATTGGATGAGGATGAGGATGAGGATAGGATTAGGAAGCAGATGAGGATGAGGAGGAGAATAGGATGAGCATGAGGATGAGGATGAGGACGAGGATGAGGATGATGATGAGTATGAGGATGAGGACGAGGATAGGATGAGGAAGAGGAGAGGATGATGAGGATGAGGAGGAGGAGGAGGATAGGATGAGGATGAGGAGGAGGATAGGATGAGGAGGAGGATAGGATGAGGATGAGGATGAGGATAGGATGAGGATGAGGGTGAGGATAGGATGAGGATGAGGACGAGGATAGGATTAGGAAGAGGTTGCGGATTAGGACGATGATAGGATTAGGATGAGGATAGGATGTGGATGAGCATGAGGATGAGGATAGGATGAGGATGGGGAAGTGGATAAGGATAGGATGAGGATGAGGATGAGGATAGGATGAGGATGAGGGTGAGGATAGGATGAGGATGAGGACGAGGATAGGATGAGGAAGAGGATAATGATTAGGAGGAGGATAGGATGAGGATGAGGATAAGGACGAGGATAGGATGAGGGAGAGGATGAGGATAGGATGAGGAAAAGGATGAGCATGAGAATAGGATGAGGATGAGGATGAGGAGGAGGATAGGATGAGGATGAGGATG
>NC_032011.1:27910347-27913956 GCF_001865875.1 Lupinus angustifolius | reverse complement strand
GGATGAGGATAGGATGAGGATGAGAACGAGGATAGGATGAGGAAGCGGATGAGGATGAGGAGGAGGAGGAGGGTAGGATGAGGATGAGGATAGGGACGAGGATAGGATGAGGGAGAGGATAGGATGAGGATGAAGATGAGGATGAGGACGAGGATCGGATGAGAATGAGGAGGAGAATGAGGATGAGGATGAGGACATGGATAGGATGAAGATGAGGACGAGGATAGGATGGGAAAGAGGATGAGGACGAGGATAGGATGAGGAAGAGGATGAGGATAGGATGTCGATTAGGACGAGGATGAGGATAGGATGTCGATTAGGACGAGGATGAGGATAGGATGTCGATTAGGACGAGGATGAGGATAGGATGTCGATTAGGACGAGGATGAGGATAGGATGTCGATTAGGACGAGGATGAGGATAGGATGTCGATTAGGACGAGGATGAGGATAGGATGTCGATTAGGACGAGGATGAGGATAGGATGTCGATTAGGACGAGGATGAGGATAGGATGTCGATTAGGACGAGGATGAGGATAGGATGTCGATTAGGACGAGGATGAGGATAGGATGTCGATTAGGACGAGGATGAGGATAGGATGTCGATTAGGACGAGGATGAGGATAGGATGTCGATTAGGACGAGGATGAGGATAGGATGTCGATTAGGACGAGGATGAGGATAGGATGTCGATTAGGACGAGGATGAGGATAGGATGTCGATTAGGACGAGGATGAGGATAGGATGTCGATTAGGACGAGGATGAGGATAGGATGTCGATTAGGACGAGGATGAGGATAGGATGTCGATTAGGACGAGGATGAGGATAGGATGTCGATTAGGACGAGGATGAGGATAGGATGTCGATTAGGACGAGGATGAGGATAGGATGTCGATTAGGACGAGGATGAGGATAGGATGTCGATTAGGACGAGGATGAGGATAGGATGTCGATTAGGACGAGGATGAGGATAGGATGTCGATTAGGACGAGGATGAGGATAGGATGTCGATTAGGACGAGGATGAGGATAGGATGTCGATTAGGACGAGGATGAGGATAGGATGTCGATTAGGACGAGGATGAGGATAGGATGTCGATTAGGACGAGGATGAGGATAGGATGTCGATTAGGACGAGGATGAGGATAGGATGTCGATTAGGACGAGGATGAGGATAGGATGTCGATTAGGACGAGGATGAGGATAGGATGTCGATTAGGACGAGGATGAGGATAGGATGTCGATTAGGACGAGGATGAGGATAGGATGTCGATTAGGACGAGGATGAGGATAGGATGTCGATTAGGACGAGGATGAGGATAGGATGTCGATTAGGACGAGGATGAGGATAGGATGTCGATTAGGACGAGGATGAGGATAGGATGTCGATTAGGACGAGGATGAGGATAGGATGTCGATTAGGACGAGGATGAGGATAGGATGTCGATTAGGACGAGGATGAGGATAGGATGTCGATTAGGACGAGGATGAGGATAGGATGTCGATTAGGACGAGGATGAGGATAGGATGTCGATTAGGACGAGGATGAGGATAGGATGTCGATTAGGACGAGGATGAGGATAGGATGTCGATTAGGACGAGGATGAGGATAGGATGTCGATTAGGACGAGGATGAGGATAGGATGTCGATTAGGACGAGGATGAGGATAGGATGTCGATTAGGACGAGGATGAGGATAGGATGTCGATTAGGACGAGGATGAGGATAGGATGTCGATTAGGACGAGGATGAGGATAGGATGTCGATTAGGACGAGGATGAGGATAGGATGTCGATTAGGACGAGGATGAGGATAGGATGTCGATTAGGACGAGGATGAGGATAGGATGTCGATTAGGACGAGGATGAGGATAGGATGTCGATTAGGACGAGGATGAGGATAGGATGTCGATTAGGACGAGGATGAGGATAGGATGTCGATTAGGACGAGGATGAGGATAGGATGTCGATTAGGACGAGGATGAGGATAGGATGTCGATTAGGACGAGGATGAGGATAGGATGTCGATTAGGACGAGGATGAGGATAGGATGTCGATTAGGACGAGGATGAGGATAGGATGTCGATTAGGACGAGGATGAGGATAGGATGTCGATTAGGACGAGGATGAGGATAGGATGTCGATTAGGACGAGGATGAGGATAGGATGTCGATTAGGACGAGGATGAGGATAGGATGTCGATTAGGACGAGGATGAGGATAGGATGTCGATTAGGACGAGGATGAGGATAGGATGTCGATTAGGACGAGGATGAGGATAGGATGTCGATTAGGACGAGGATGAGGATAGGATGTCGATTAGGACGAGGATGAGGATAGGATGTCGATTAGGACGAGGATGAGGATAGGATGTCGATTAGGACGAGGATGAGGATAGGATGTCGATTAGGACGAGGATGAGGATAGGATGTCGATTAGGACGAGGATGAGGATAGGATGTCGATTAGGACGAGGATGAGGATAGGATGTCGATTAGGACGAGGATGAGGATAGGATGTCGATTAGGACGAGGATGAGGATAGGATGTCGATTAGGACGAGGATGAGGATAGGATGTCGATTAGGACGAGGATGAGGATAGGATGTCGATTAGGACGAGGATGAGGATAGGATGTCGATTAGGACGAGGATGAGGATAGGATGTCGATTAGGACGAGGATGAGGATAGGATGTCGATTAGGACGAGGATGAGGATAGGATGTCGATTAGGACGAGGATGAGGATAGGATGTCGATTAGGACGAGGATGAGGATAGGATGTCGATTAGGACGAGGATGAGGATAGGATGTCGATTAGGACGAGGATGAGGATAGGATGTCGATTAGGACGAGGATGAGGATAGGATGTCGATTAGGACGAGGATGAGGATAGGATGTCGATTAGGACGAGGATGAGGATAGGATGTCGATTAGGACGAGGATGAGGATAGGATGTCGATTAGGACGAGGATGAGGATAGGATGTCGATTAGGACGAGGATGAGGATAGGATGTCGATTAGGACGAGGATGAGGATAGGATGTCGATTAGGACGAGGATGAGGATAGGATGTCGATTAGGACGAGGATGAGGATAGGATGTCGATTAGGACGAGGATGAGGATAGGATGTCGATTAGGACGAGGATGAGGATAGGATGTCGATTAGGACGAGGATGAGGATAGGATGAGGACGAGGATAGGATGGGAAAGAGGAGAGGATGAGGAGGAGGATAGGATGAGGATAAGGATAACGACGAGGATAGGATGAGGGAGAGGATGAGGATGAGGACGAGGACAAGGATAGGATGAGGATGAGGATGAGGAGGAGGAGGAGGATGAGGACGAGGATAGGATGGGAAGGAGGAGAGGATGAGGAGGAGGATAGGATAAGGATGAGGATAAGGAAGAGGATAGGTTGAGGATGAGGATAGGATGAGGATGAGGACGAGGATAGGATGAGGAAGAGCATGAGGATGACGATAGGATATAGGACGAGGATTAGGATGAGGATGAGGACGAGGATAGGTTGAGGAAGTGGATGAGGATGAGGATGAGTATAGGATAAGGATGAGGATAAGGACGAGGATAGGATGAGGAAGAGGATGAGGATGAG
>NC_032011.1:27909959-27910247 GCF_001865875.1 Lupinus angustifolius | reverse complement strand
GATGAGGATGAGGGCGAGGATAGGATGAGGATGAGGAGGAGGATAGGATGAGGAAGAGAGAGTATGAGGATGAGGAGGAGGATAGGATTAGGAAGAGGATAAGGACGAGGATAGGATGAGGGAGACAATGAGGATGAGGACGAGGATGAGGATGAGGATAGGATGAGGATGAGGATGAAGATGAGGATGAGGACATGGATAGGATGACGATGAGGACGAGGATAGGATGAGGAAGAGGAGAGGATGAGGAAGAGGAGGAGGATAGGATGAGGATGAGGAGAAGGATAG
>NC_032011.1:27909327-27909859 GCF_001865875.1 Lupinus angustifolius | reverse complement strand
TGAGGACGTGGATAGGATGAGGATGAGGATAGGATGAGGGTGAGGATGAGGATGAGAATATGATGAGGATGAGGATGAGGACGAGGATAGGATTAGGAAGAGGTTGCGGATTAGGACGAGGATAGGATGAGGAAAAGGATGAGGATGAGAATAGGATGAGGATGAGGACGAGGATAGGATGAGGATGAGGATGAGCATGAGGACGACAATAGGATGAGGATGACGATAGGATGAGGATGAGGGCGAGGATAGGATGAGGATGAGGACGAGGATAGGATGAGGAAGTGGAGAGTATGAGGATGAGGAGGAGTATAGGATTAGGATGAGGATAAGGACGAGGATAGGATGAGGGAGAGAATGAGGATGAGGACGAGGGTAGGATGAGGATGAGGATGAGGATGAGGATAGGATGAGGATGAACGATGAGGATAGGATGAGGATGAGGACGAGGCTAGGATTAGGAAGAGGAGTGGATGAGAATGAGGTTGAGGATGAGGATAGGATGAGCATGAGGATGAGGATGAGGACGAGG
>NC_032011.1:27908671-27909227 GCF_001865875.1 Lupinus angustifolius | reverse complement strand
TGAGGATATGATGAGGATGAGGATGAGGAGGAGGATAGGATGAGGAGTAGGATGAGGATTAGGGTAGGATGAGGATGAGGACGAGGATAGGATGAGGAAGAGGAGAGGATGAGGATAGGAGGAAGCAGATGAGGAGGAGGAGGAGGATAGGATGAGGATGAGGATAAGGACGAGGATAGGATGAGGAAGAGGATGAGGATGAGGAAGAGGATAGGTTGAGGTTGAGGATAGGATGAGGACGAGGATGAGGACGAGGATAGGATTAGGAAGAGCATGAAGATGACGATAGGATGAGGATGAGGACGAGGATTAGGATGAGGAGGAGGAGGAGGACGAGGATAGGTTGAGGAAGTGGATGAGGAGGAGGATGAGGATAGGATAAGGATGAGGATAAGGACGAGGATAGGATCAGGAAGAGGATGAGGATGAGGATAGGATGAGGATGAGGATAGGATGTGGTTGAGGATGAGGAGGAGGATGAGGATGAGGATGAGGATGAGGATAGGATGAGGATAGGATGAGGATGAGGATGAGGATGAGGACGAGGATGAGGATG
>NC_032011.1:27908218-27908571 GCF_001865875.1 Lupinus angustifolius | reverse complement strand
AGGATGAGGATAAGGACGAGGATAGGATGAGGGAGAGGATGAGGATGAGGATGAAGACAAGCATAGGATGAAGAAGCGGATGAGGATGACGAGGAGGATAGGATGAGGATGAGGATAAGGACGAGGATTGGATGAGGGAGAGGATGAGGATAGGATGAGGATGAGGATGAGGACGAGGATATGATGAGAATGAGGATGAGGATGAAGACATGGATAGGATTAAGATGAGGACGAGGATAGGATGAGGAAGAGGATGAGAATGAGGATGTGGATGACGACGAGGATAGGATGAGGATTAGGATGAGGATGAGGATGAGGAGGAGGATAGGATGAGGATGAGGATGAGGACGAGG
>NC_032011.1:27907366-27908118 GCF_001865875.1 Lupinus angustifolius | reverse complement strand
AGGAGGATAGGATGAGGATGAGGACGAGGATAGGATGAGGAAGTAGATGAGGAGTAGAAGGAGGATAGGATGAGGTTGAGGATGATGATAAGGACGAGGATAGGATCAGGAAGAGGATGAGGATGAGGATAGGATGAGGATGAGGATAGGATGGGATGAGTATAAGGAGGAGGATATGATGAGGAGGAGAAAGAGAATGAGGATGAGGAAGAGGTTATGATGAGGAATAGAACCAGGATGAGGATGAGGATAAGGATAGGATGAGGATGAGGATTAGGATGAGAATAAGGATGATGACGAGGATAGGTTGAGGAAGTGGATGAGGATGAAGATGAGGATAGGATGAGGATGAGGATCAGGACGAGGATAGAATGAGGACGAGGTTGAAGATGAGGATAGGATGAGGATGAGGACGAGGATAGGATGAGGAAGAGGAGAGGATGAGGAGGAGGATGAGGAGGAGTAGGAGGAGGAGGATTGGATGAGGATGAAGATGAGGATAGGATGAGGAAGCAGATGAGGATGAGGATGAGGATGATGATAAGGACGATGATAGGATGAGGATGAGGATAGGATGAGGATGAGGATGAGGATGAGGATGAGGACGATGATAGGTTGAGGAAGCGGAGGAGGAGGAGGAGGAGGAGGAGGATGAGGATGAGGATAGGATGAGGATGAGGATGAGGATGAGGATGAGGACGATGATAGGTTGAGGAAGCGGAGGAGGAGGAGGAGGAGGAGGAGGATGAGGA
>NC_032011.1:27906951-27907266 GCF_001865875.1 Lupinus angustifolius | reverse complement strand
AGGATGAGGATGAGGATAAGGACGAGGATAGGATGAGGGAGAGGATGAGGATGAGGATGAGTATAAGATGAGGATGAGGACAGGATAGGATAGGATGAGGAAGAGGATGAGGATGAGGGCGAGGATAGGATGAGGACGAGGAGGAGGAGGAGGATAGGATGAGTATGAGTACAAGGATAGGATGAGGAAGCGGATGAGGATGAGGATGAGGATAGGATGAGGATGCGTATAAGGACGAGGATAGGATAAGGAAGAGGATGAGGATGAGGATAGGATGAGGATGAGGACGAAGATAGGATGAGGAAGAGGAAGAGG
>NC_032011.1:27906599-27906851 GCF_001865875.1 Lupinus angustifolius | reverse complement strand
GATGAGGATGAGGAGGAGGAGGAGGAGGATAGGATGAGGATGAGGAGAAGGATAGCATGAAGATGAGGAGGAGGATAGGATGAGGATGAGGATGAGGCAGAGCATGAGGATGAGGATGAGGATGAGGATGAGGATGAGGATGAGGATGAGGATGAGGCTGAGGATGAGGATGAGGATGAGAATGAGAATAGGATGAGGATGAGGATAGGATGAGGATGAGGATGAGGATGAGGACGAGGATCAGATGAGGAA
>NC_032011.1:27906239-27906499 GCF_001865875.1 Lupinus angustifolius | reverse complement strand
GATCAGATGAGGAAGAGGATGAGGATGAGGATGAGGATAAAATGAGGATTAGGACGAGCATAGGATGAGGAAGAGGTTGCGGATTAGGACGAGGATAGGACGAGGAAGAGGATGAGGATAAGGATGAGGATGAGGACGAGGATAGGATGAGGAAGAGGAAGAGGATGAGGAGGAGGATAAGGACGAGGATAGGATGAGGGAGAGGATGAGATGAGGATGAGGATGAGGATGAGGATGAGGATGAGGATAGGATGAGGATG
>NC_032011.1:27905815-27906139 GCF_001865875.1 Lupinus angustifolius | reverse complement strand
GAGGATAGGATGAGGATGAGAATGTGGATGAGGATAAGGATAGGATGTGGAGGAGGATGAGGATGAGGAAGAGGACGAGGATAGGATGAGGAAGAGCATGAGGATGAGGAATAGGATAAGGATGAGGACGAGGATGAGGATGAGGATGATAATACGGATGAGGACGAGGATAGGATGAGAATGAGGATGAGGACGAATTTGAATGAGGAAGACCATGAGGATGAGGATAGGATGAGGAGGAGGATGAGGATGAGGACGAGGATGAGGATGAGGATGAGGATGAGGATGAGGATGAGGATCAGGATGAGGATGAGGATGAGGATG
>NC_032011.1:27905302-27905715 GCF_001865875.1 Lupinus angustifolius | reverse complement strand
GAGGATGAGGATAGGATGAGGATGAGGATGAGAATGAGAATAGGATTAGGATGAGGATGAGGACATGGATAGGATGTAGATGCGGATGAGGATAGGATGAGGAATAGGATAAGGAAGAGGATAGAATGAGAATGAGGATGAGAATAGGATGAGGATGAGGATAGGATGAGGATGAGGATGAGGATAAGAAGAGGAAGGGGAGAGGATGAGGACGAGGATAGGATGAGGATGAGGATGACGATAGGCTGAGGAGGAGGATCGGATGAGGATCAAGACGAGGATAGGATGAGGATGACATGAGAATGAGGACGAGGATAGGATGAGGATGAGGATGAGGATGATGATAGGATGAGGAAGAGGAAGAGGATGAGGAGGAGGATAGAATGAGGATGAGGACGAGGATAGGATGAGGA
>NC_032011.1:27903962-27905202 GCF_001865875.1 Lupinus angustifolius | reverse complement strand
GAGGATGAGGATGAGGATAGGATGAGGATGAGGATGAGGATGAGGAAGAGGATAGGTTGAGGTTGAGAATGGGTATGAGCATAGGATGAGGATGAGGATGAGAATGAGGATATGATGAGGAAGAGGATGAAGATGAGGATGCGATGAGGATGAGGATGAGGATAGGATGAGGATGAGGATGAGGATGAAGACGAGGATAGGATGAGGATAACGATGAGAATGAGGACGAGGAAGAGGATGAGGAGGAGGATAGAATGAGGATGAGGAGGAGGATAGGATGAGGATGAGGATGAGGATAGGATGAGGAAGAGTATAACGATGAGGATAGGATGAGGATGAGGACGAGGATAGGATGAGGAAGAGTATAACGATGAGGATAGGATGAGGATGAGGACGAGGATAGGATGAGGAAGAGTATAACGATGAGGATAGGATGAGGATGAGGACGAGGATAGGATGAGGAAGAGCATGAGGATGAGGATAGGATGACGATGAGGATGAGGACGAGGATAGGAGGAGGAAGAGGATGGGGAAGAGGAAGAGGAAGAGGACGAGGATGAGGAGGAGGATAGAAGGAGGATGAGGATGAGGATGAGGATTAGGACGAGGATAGGATGAGGAAGAGGTTGCGGATGAGGATGAGGATGAGGATGAGGATATGATGAGGATGAGGATGAGGATATGATGAGGATGAGGATGAGGATATGATGAGGATGAGGATAGCATGAGGACGAGCAAGAGGATAGGATGAGGATGAGGATGAGGATGAGGAAGAGGAATAGGATGAGGAGGAGGATTGGATGACAATGAGGATTACGACAAGGATAGGATGAGGAAGAGGTTGCGGATAAGGACGAGGATAGGATGAGGAAGAGGATGAGGATGAGAATAGGATGAGGAAGAGGATGAGGACTAGGATAGTATGAGGAAGAGGATGAGGATGAGGATGAGGATGAGGATGAGGATAGGATGAGGATGAGGACGTGGATAGGATGAGGATGAGGACGGGGCTAGAATGAGGACGAGGATATGATGAGAAAGAGGATGAGGATAGAATAAGGATTAGGACGAGGATATGATGAGGAAGAGGAGAGGATGAGGAGGAGGAGAGGATGAGGATCGAGGATAGGATAAGGAAGAGGTTGCGGATTAGGACGAGGATAGGATGAGGAAGAGGATGAGGATGAGAATAGGATGAGGATGAGGATGAGGACTAGGATAGTATGAGGAAGAGGATGAG
>NC_032011.1:27902717-27903862 GCF_001865875.1 Lupinus angustifolius | reverse complement strand
ATAGGATGAGGATGAGGATGAGGATGAGGATGAGGATGAAGAAGAGGAAGAGGATGAGGAGGAGGAGGAGGATAGAATTAGGATGAGGATGACGATATGATGAGGATGAGGATTATGACGAGGATACGATGAGAAAGTGGTTGCGGAATTGGATGAGGATGAGGATAGGATGAGAATGAGGATGAGGATGAAGAGGAAGATGTGGATGAGGATGAGGATGAGGACGAGGATGAGGATGAGGATGAGGATGAGGACATGGATAGGATGAGGATGAGGATGAGGATGAGGATGAGGAAGAGGATAGGATGAGGATGAGGACGAGGATAGGATGAGGAAGAGCATGAGGAATAGGATGAGGAATAGGATGAGGACGAGGATAGGATGAGGATTAGGATGAGGATGACGATGAGCATGAGGATGAGAATAGGATGACGATGAGGAGGAAGATAGGATGAGAATGAGGAGGAGGATTAGGAGAGAGGGAGAGGATGAGGATAGGATGAGGATGAGGATGAGGATAGAATGAGGATGATGAGGAGGAGGATTAGGAGAGAGGGAGAGGATGAGGATAGGATGAGGATGAGGATGAGGATAGGATGAGGATGAGGAAATGGATCGTATGAGAATGAGTATTAAGATGAGGATGAGGATCAGGATGAGGATTAGGATGAGGATGAGGATGAGGATAGAATGAGGATGAGGACGTGGATCGTATGAGAATGAGTATTAAGATGAGGATGAGGATGAGGATGAGGATTAGGATGAGGATGAGGATGAGGATAGGATGTGGATGAGGACGAGGATAGGATGAGGATGAGGATGAGGAAGAGGAAGAGGATGTGGAGGAGGATGGGTAGGATGAGGATGAGGATAGGATGAGGATGAGGATTAGGAATAGGATAGGATGAGGTTGAGGATGAGGATAGGATGAGGATGAGGATACGATAAGAATGAGGATAAGGATGAAGATGAAGATGAGGATGAGGATATGGATGAGGACATGATGAGGATGAGGATGAGGACGAGGATAGGATGAGGAATAGTATAACAATGAGGATAGGATGAGGATGAGGACGAGGATAGGATGAGGAAGAAGGATGAGGTTAGGATGAGGATGAGGAGGCGGATGAGGATGAGGATGAGGA
>NC_032011.1:27900104-27902617 GCF_001865875.1 Lupinus angustifolius | reverse complement strand
ATGCAGAAGAGGAAGAGGATGAGGAGGAGGATAGAATGAGGATGAGGATAGGATGAGGATTAGGATGAGGATAGGAGGAGGAAGAGGTTCCGGATTAGGACGAGCATAGGATGAGGAAGAGGATGAGGGTGAGAATAGGATGAGGATGAGGATGAGAATAGGATGAGGATGAGGATGAGGACTAGGATAGTATGAGGAAGAGGATGAGGACGAGGATAAGATGAGGATGAGGATGAGGATGAGGATAGGATGAGGATGAGGACGAGGATAGGATGAGGAAGAGGAGAGGATGAGGATGAGGAGGAGGAGGATAGGATGAGGATGAGGATAGGATGAGGATGAGGACGAGGATAGGATGAGGAAGAGGAGAGGATGAGGATGAGGAGGAGGAGGATAGGATGAGGATGAGGATAGGATGAGGATGAGGACGAGGATAGGATGAGGAAGAGGAGAGGATGAGGATGAGGAGGAGGAGGATAGGATGAGGATGAGGATAGGATGAGGATGAGGACGAGGATAGGATGAGGAAGAGGAGAGGATGAGGATGAGGAGGAGGAGGATAGGATGAGGATGAGGATAGGATGAGGATGAGGACGAGGATAGGATGAGGAAGAGGAGAGGATGAGGATGAGGAGGAGGAGGATAGGATGAGGATGAGGATAGGATGAGGATGAGGACGAGGATAGGATGAGGAAGAGGAGAGGATGAGGATGAGGAGGAGGAGGATAGGATGAGGATGAGGATAGGATGAGGATGAGGACGAGGATAGGATGAGGAAGAGGAGAGGATGAGGATGAGGAGGAGGAGGATAGGATGAGGATGAGGATAGGATGAGGATGAGGACGAGGATAGGATGAGGAAGAGGAGAGGATGAGGATGAGGAGGAGGAGGATAGGATGAGGATGAGGATAGGATGAGGATGAGGACGAGGATAGGATGAGGAAGAGGAGAGGATGAGGATGAGGAGGAGGAGGATAGGATGAGGATGAGGATAGGATGAGGATGAGGACGAGGATAGGATGAGGAAGAGGAGAGGATGAGGATGAGGAGGAGGAGGATAGGATGAGGATGAGGATAGGATGAGGATGAGGACGAGGATAGGATGAGGAAGAGGAGAGGATGAGGATGAGGAGGAGGAGGATAGGATGAGGATGAGGATAGGATGAGGATGAGGACGAGGATAGGATGAGGAAGAGGAGAGGATGAGGATGAGGAGGAGGAGGATAGGATGAGGATGAGGATAGGATGAGGATGAGGACGAGGATAGGATGAGGAAGAGGAGAGGATGAGGATGAGGAGGAGGAGGATAGGATGAGGATGAGGATAGGATGAGGATGAGGACGAGGATAGGATGAGGAAGAGGAGAGGATGAGGATGAGGAGGAGGAGGATAGGATGAGGATGAGGATAGGATGAGGATGAGGACGAGGATAGGATGAGGAAGAGGAGAGGATGAGGATGAGGAGGAGGAGGATAGGATGAGGATGAGGATAGGATGAGGATGAGGACGAGGATAGGATGAGGAAGAGGAGAGGATGAGGATGAGGAGGAGGAGGATAGGATGAGGATGAGGATAGGATGAGGATGAGGACGAGGATAGGATGAGGAAGAGGAGAGGATGAGGATGAGGAGGAGGAGGATAGGATGAGGATGAGGATAGGATGAGGATGAGGACGAGGATAGGATGAGGAAGAGGAGAGGATGAGGATGAGGAGGAGGAGGATAGGATGAGGATGAGGATAGGATGAGGATGAGGACGAGGATAGGATGAGGAAGAGGAGAGGATGAGGATGAGGAGGAGGAGGATAGGATGAGGATGAGGATAGGATGAGGATGAGGACGAGGATAGGATGAGGAAGAGGAGAGGATGAGGATGAGGAGGAGGAGGATAGGATGAGGATGAGGATAGGATGAGGATGAGGACGAGGATAGGATGAGGAAGAGGAGAGGATGAGGATGAGGAGGAGGAGGATAGGATGAGGATGAGGATAGGATGAGGATGAGGACGAGGATAGGATGAGGAAGAGGAGAGGATGAGGATGAGGAGGAGGAGGATAGGATGAGGATGAGGATAGGATGAGGATGAGGACGAGGATAGGATGAGGAAGAGGAGAGGATGAGGATGAGGAGGAGGAGGATAGGATGAGGATGAGGATAGGATGAGGATGAGGACGAGGATAGGATGAGGAAGAGGAGAGGATGAGGATGAGGAGGAGGAGGATAGGATGAGGATGAGGATAGGATGAGGATGAGGACGAGGATAGGATGAGGAAGAGGAGAGGATGAGGATGAGGAGGAGGAGGATAGGATGAGGATGAGGATAGGATGAGGAAGCGGACGAGGATAGGATGTCGATGACGATGAGGATAGGATGAGGATGAGGATGAGGACGAGGATAGGATGAGGATTAGGGCGTGGATAGGATGAGGATGAGGACGAGGATAGCATGAGGATGAGGACGAGGATAGGATGAGGGAGAGGATGAGGATGAGGACGAGGAAGAGGATGAGGATG
>NC_032011.1:27898607-27900004 GCF_001865875.1 Lupinus angustifolius | reverse complement strand
GGATGAGGATGAGGACGAGGATAGGATGAGGAAGAGGATGAGGATGACAATAGGATGAGGATGAGGACGAGGATAGGATGAGGATGAGGATGCGGATGAGGACGATTATAGGATGATGAGGATGGGATGAGGATGAGGACATGGAGAGGATGAAGATGAGGACGAGGATAGGATGAAGAGTAGGATAGGATGAGGATGAGGACGAGGATAGGATGAAGAAGAGGATAAGGATGAGGATTGGATGAGGATGAGGAGGAGGATGAGGATGAGGATGAGGATGAAGCAGATGAAGAGGATGAGGAGGAGGAGGAGGAGGATAGAATGAGGATGAGGATGAAGCAGATGAAGAGGATGAGGAGGAGGAGGAGGAGGAGGAGGAGGAGGAGGAGGAGGAGGAGGAGGAGGAGGAGGAGGAGGAGGAGGAGGAGGAGGAGGAGGAGGAGGAGGAGGAGGAGGAGGAGGAGGAGGAGGAGGAGGAGGAGGAGGAGGAGGAGGAGGAGGAGGAGGAGGAGGAGGAGGAGGAGGAGGAGGAGGAGGAGGAGGAGGAGGAGGAGGAGGAGGAGGAGGAGGAGGAGGAGGAGGAGGAGGAGGAGGAGGAGGAGGAGGAGGAGGAGGAGGAGGAGGAGGAGGAGGAGGAGGAGGAGGAGGAGGAGGAGGAGGAGGAGGAGGAGGAGGAGGAGGAGGAGGAGGAGGAGGAGGAGGAGGAGGAGGAGGAGGAGGAGGAGGAGGAGGAGGAGGAGGAGGAGGAGGAGGAGGAGGAGGAGGAGGAGGAGGAGGAGGAGGAGGAGGAGGAGGAGGAGGAGGAGGAGGAGGAGGAGGAGGAGGAGGAGGAGGAGGAGGAGGAGGAGGAGGAGGAGGAGGAGGAGGATAGAATGAGGATGAGGATGAGGACGAGGATAGGATGAGGAAGCGAATGAGGATGAGGATGAGGATAAAGACGAGGATAGGATGAGGGAGAGGATGAGGATGAGGACGAGGAAGAGGATGAGGATGAGGATAGAATGAGGATGAGGATGAGGATAGGATGAGTTTTAGGACGAGGATAGGATGAGGAAGAGGTTCCGGATTAGGACGAGGATAGGATGAGGATGAGAGTAGGATGAGGATGAGGATAGGATGAGGATCAGGATAGGATGAGAATGAGGATAAGGATGAAGATGAAGATGAGGATGAGGATGAGGATGAGGATGAGGATGAGGATGAGGACGAGGATAGGATGAGGAAGCGAATGAGGATGAGGATGAGGATAAAGACGAGGATAGGATGAGGGAGAGGATGAGGATGAGGACGAGGAAGAGGATGAGGATGATGATAGAATGAGGATAGGATGAGGAAGAGTTTCCGGATTAGGACGAGGATAGGATGAGGATGAGAATAGGATGAGGATGAGGATGAGG
>NC_032011.1:27898232-27898507 GCF_001865875.1 Lupinus angustifolius | reverse complement strand
ATAGGATGAGGAAGTAGATAGGATGAGGAATAGGATGAGGACGAGGATAGGATAAGGATAAGGATGAGGACGAGGATAGGATGAGGATGAGGATGAGGATGAGGAAGAGGATAAGGATGAGGATAGGATGAGGATGAGGACAAGGATAGGATGAGGAAGTAGATAGGATGAGGAATAGGCTGAGGACGAGGACAGGATCAGGATAAGGATGAGGGTAGGATATGGATGAGGATGAGTACGAGGATAGGATGAGGAAGAGGATGAGGATGAGGGCG
>NC_032011.1:27897854-27898132 GCF_001865875.1 Lupinus angustifolius | reverse complement strand
GAGGATGAGGATGAGGATAGGATGAGGATGAGGATGAGGATGAGGATGAGGAGAGGATAGGATGAGGTTGAGGTTGAGGATGAGGATGAGGATGAGGTAGAGGATGAGAACGAGGACAGGATGAGGATGAGGATGAAGATGAGGACATGGATAGGATGAAGATGATGACGAGGATAGGATGAGAATGATGAAGAGGAAGAGGATGAGGTGGAGGATAGAATGAGGATGAGGATGAGAATAGGCTGAGGATGAGGACTAGGACGAGGATAGGATGAGGA
>NC_032011.1:27896256-27897754 GCF_001865875.1 Lupinus angustifolius | reverse complement strand
TAGGATGAGGACGAGGATGAGAATGAGGATGACGACAAGGATAGGATGAGGAGTAGAATGAGAAAGAGGATGAGGATGAGGATAGTATGAGGATGAGGATGAGGATGAGGAGGAGGATAGGATGAGGAGGAGGTTGAGGATGAGGATGAGGATGAGGTTAAGCATGAGGATAGGATGAGGATGAGGTGGAGGATGAGGATGAAGACAAGGATAGGATGAGGATTAGGATGAGGATGAGGATGAGGTTGAGGATGAGGATGAGGATGAGGATAAGGAGGAGGATGAGGATGAGGATGAGGACGAGAAACGGATGAGGATGTGGATTAGGATAAGCATGAGGAGGAGGAGGAGGAGGATAGGATGAGGAAGAGGATAGGATGAGGATGAGGAGGAGGATAGGATGAGGATGAGGATGAGGACGAGAAACGGATGAGGATGTGGATTAGGATAAGCATGAGGAGGAGGAGGAGGAGGATAGGATGAGGAAGAGGATAGGATGAGGATGAGGAGGAGGATAGGATGAGGATGAGGATGAGGACGAGAAACGGATGAGGATGTGGATTAGGATAAGCATGAGGAGGAGGAGGAGGAGGATAGGATGAGGAAGAGGATAGGATGAGGATGAGGAGGAGGATAGGATGAGGATGAGGATGAGGATGAGAATGAGGATAAGGATGAAGATGAGGATGACGATGAGAATGAGGATGAGGATGAGAATGAGGATGAGGACGAGGATGAGGATGAGGATGGGGATGAGGATAAGATGAGGATGAAGATGCGGATAAGGATGAGGAGGAGGATGAGGTTGAGAATGAGGATGATGATAACTAAGAGGATGAGGAGGATGAGGATTAGGACGAGGATAGGATGAGGAAGAGGTTGCAGATTAGGACGAGAATAGGATGAGGAAGAGGATGAGGATGAGAATAGGATAAGGATGAGGATGAGGACGAGGATAGGATGAGGATGAGGATGAGGACGAGGATAGGATGAGGATGAGGATGAGGACGAGGATAGGATGAGGAAGAGGTTGCAGATTAGGACGAGAATAGGATGAGGAAGAGGATGAGGATAGGATGAGGATGAGGGCGAGGATAGGGTGAGGATGAGGACGAGGATAGGATGAGGAATAGGAGAGGAGGAGGAGGAGGAGGAGGATAGGATGAGGATGAGGTGGAGGATAGGATTAGGATGAGGATAAGGATGAGGATAGGATGAGGGAGAAGATGAGGATGAGGAAGAGGATGTGGATGGGATGAGGATGAGGATGAGGATGAGGATGAGGATGAGGAGGAGGATGACGATGAGGATGAGTATGAGGATGAGGACGAGGACGAGGATCAGATGAGGATGAGGATGAGGACAAGTTTAGGATGAAGATGAGGATATGATGAGGATGAGGAAGAGGATGAGGATGAGGGCCAGGACATGGATAGGATGAGGATGAGGATGAGGATGAGGATGAGGATGAGGATGAGGATGAGGATGAGGATGAGGA
>NC_032011.1:27892320-27896156 GCF_001865875.1 Lupinus angustifolius | reverse complement strand
GGATGAGGATGAGGACGAGGATAGGATGAGGAAGAGGATGTGGAAGAGGATGAGGATGAGCATAGGATGTGGAAGGTTATCGTCCTCCTCATCCTCATCCTCTTCCTCATCCTATCCTCGTCCTCATCCTCATCCTCGTCCTCTTCCTCATCCTCGTCCTCTTCCTCATCCTCGTCCTCTTCCTCATCCTCGTCCTCTTCCTCATCCTCGTCCTCTTCCTCATCCTCGTCCTCTTCCTCATCCTCGTCCTCTTCCTCATCCTCGTCCTCTTCCTCATCCTCGTCCTCTTCCTCATCCTCGTCCTCTTCCTCATCCTCGTCCTCTTCCTCATCCTCGTCCTCTTCCTCATCCTCGTCCTCTTCCTCATCCTCGTCCTCTTCCTCATCCTCGTCCTCTTCCTCATCCTCGTCCTCTTCCTCATCCTCGTCCTCTTCCTCATCCTCGTCCTCTTCCTCATCCTCGTCCTCTTCCTCATCCTCGTCCTCTTCCTCATCCTCGTCCTCTTCCTCATCCTCGTCCTCTTCCTCATCCTCGTCCTCTTCCTCATCCTCGTCCTCTTCCTCATCCTCGTCCTCTTCCTCATCCTCGTCCTCTTCCTCATCCTCGTCCTCTTCCTCATCCTCGTCCTCTTCCTCATCCTCGTCCTCTTCCTCATCCTCGTCCTCTTCCTCATCCTCGTCCTCTTCCTCATCCTCGTCCTCTTCCTCATCCTCGTCCTCTTCCTCATCCTCGTCCTCTTCCTCATCCTCGTCCTCTTCCTCATCCTCGTCCTCTTCCTCATCCTCGTCCTCTTCCTCATCCTCGTCCTCTTCCTCATCCTCGTCCTCTTCCTCATCCTCGTCCTCTTCCTCATCCTCGTCCTCTTCCTCATCCTCGTCCTCTTCCTCATCCTCGTCCTCTTCCTCATCCTCGTCCTCTTCCTCATCCTCGTCCTCTTCCTCATCCTCGTCCTCTTCCTCATCCTCGTCCTCTTCCTCATCCTCGTCCTCTTCCTCATCCTCGTCCTCTTCCTCATCCTCGTCCTCTTCCTCATCCTCGTCCTCTTCCTCATCCTCGTCCTCTTCCTCATCCTCGTCCTCTTCCTCATCCTCGTCCTCTTCCTCATCCTCGTCCTCTTCCTCATCCTCGTCCTCTTCCTCATCCTCGTCCTCTTCCTCATCCTCGTCCTCTTCCTCATCCTCGTCCTCTTCCTCATCCTCGTCCTCTTCCTCATCCTCGTCCTCTTCCTCATCCTCGTCCTCTTCCTCATCCTCGTCCTCTTCCTCATCCTCGTCCTCTTCCTCATCCTCGTCCTCTTCCTCATCCTCGTCCTCTTCCTCATCCTCGTCCTCTTCCTCATCCTCGTCCTCTTCCTCATCCTCGTCCTCTTCCTCATCCTCGTCCTCTTCCTCATCCTCGTCCTCTTCCTCATCCTCGTCCTCTTCCTCATCCTCGTCCTCTTCCTCATCCTCGTCCTCTTCCTCATCCTCGTCCTCTTCCTCATCCTCGTCCTCTTCCTCATCCTCGTCCTCTTCCTCATCCTCGTCCTCTTCCTCATCCTCGTCCTCTTCCTCATCCTCGTCCTCTTCCTCATCCTCGTCCTCTTCCTCATCCTCGTCCTCTTCCTCATCCTCGTCCTCTTCCTCATCCTCGTCCTCTTCCTCATCCTCGTCCTCTTCCTCATCCTCGTCCTCTTCCTCATCCTCGTCCTCTTCCTCATCCTCGTCCTCTTCCTCATCCTCGTCCTCTTCCTCATCCTCGTCCTCTTCCTCATCCTCGTCCTCTTCCTCATCCTCGTCCTCTTCCTCATCCTCGTCCTCTTCCTCATCCTCGTCCTCTTCCTCATCCTCGTCCTCTTCCTCATCCTCGTCCTCTTCCTCATCCTCGTCCTCTTCCTCATCCTCGTCCTCTTCCTCATCCTCGTCCTCTTCCTCATCCTCGTCCTCTTCCTCATCCTCGTCCTCTTCCTCATCCTCGTCCTCTTCCTCATCCTCGTCCTCTTCCTCATCCTCGTCCTCTTCCTCATCCTCGTCCTCTTCCTCATCCTCGTCCTCTTCCTCATCCTCGTCCTCTTCCTCATCCTCGTCCTCTTCCTCATCCTCGTCCTCTTCCTCATCCTCGTCCTCTTCCTCATCCTCGTCCTCTTCCTCATCCTCGTCCTCTTCCTCATCCTCGTCCTCTTCCTCATCCTCGTCCTCTTCCTCATCCTCGTCCTCTTCCTCATCCTCGTCCTCTTCCTCATCCTCGTCCTCTTCCTCATCCTCGTCCTCTTCCTCATCCTCGTCCTCTTCCTCATCCTCGTCCTCTTCCTCATCCTCGTCCTCTTCCTCATCCTCGTCCTCTTCCTCATCCTCGTCCTCTTCCTCATCCTCGTCCTCTTCCTCATCCTCGTCCTCTTCCTCATCCTCGTCCTCTTCCTCATCCTCGTCCTCTTCCTCATCCTCGTCCTCTTCCTCATCCTCGTCCTCTTCCTCATCCTCGTCCTCTTCCTCATCCTCGTCCTCTTCCTCATCCTCGTCCTCTTCCTCATCCTCGTCCTCTTCCTCATCCTCGTCCTCTTCCTCATCCTCGTCCTCTTCCTCATCCTCGTCCTCTTCCTCATCCTCGTCCTCTTCCTCATCCTCGTCCTCTTCCTCATCCTCGTCCTCTTCCTCATCCTCGTCCTCTTCCTCATCCTCGTCCTCTTCCTCATCCTCGTCCTCTTCCTCATCCTCGTCCTCTTCCTCATCCTCGTCCTCTTCCTCATCCTCGTCCTCTTCCTCATCCTCGTCCTCTTCCTCATCCTCGTCCTCTTCCTCATCCTCGTCCTCTTCCTCATCCTCGTCCTCTTCCTCATCCTCGTCCTCTTCCTCATCCTCGTCCTCTTCCTCATCCTCGTCCTCTTCCTCATCCTCGTCCTCTTCCTCATCCTCGTCCTCTTCCTCATCCTCGTCCTCTTCCTCATCCTCGTCCTCTTCCTCATCCTCGTCCTCTTCCTCATCCTCGTCCTCTTCCTCATCCTCGTCCTCTTCCTCATCCTCGTCCTCTTCCTCATCCTCGTCCTCTTCCTCATCCTCGTCCTCTTCCTCATCCTCGTCCTCTTCCTCATCCTCGTCCTCTTCCTCATCCTCGTCCTCTTCCTCATCCTCGTCCTCTTCCTCATCCTCGTCCTCTTCCTCATCCTCGTCCTCTTCCTCATCCTCGTCCTCTTCCTCATCCTCGTCCTCTTCCTCATCCTCGTCCTCTTCCTCATCCTCGTCCTCTTCCTCATCCTCGTCCTCTTCCTCATCCTCGTCCTCTTCCTCATCCTCGTCCTCTTCCTCATCCTCGTCCTCTTCCTCATCCTCGTCCTCTTCCTCATCCTCGTCCTCTTCCTCATCCTCGTCCTCTTCCTCATCCTCGTCCTCTTCCTCATCCTCGTCCTCTTCCTCATCCTCGTCCTCTTCCTCATCCTCGTCCTCTTCCTCATCCTCGTCCTCTTCCTCATCCTCGTCCTCTTCCTCATCCTCGTCCTCTTCCTCATCCTCGTCCTCTTCCTCATCCTCGTCCTCTTCCTCATCCTCGTCCTCTTCCTCATCCTCGTCCTCTTCCTCATCCTCGTCCTCTTCCTCATCCTCGTCCTCTTCCTCATCCTCGTCCTCTTCCTCATCCTCGTCCTCTTCCTCATCCTCGTCCTCTTCCTCATCCTCGTCCTCTTCCTCATCCTCGTCCTCTTCCTCATCCTCGTCCTCTTCCTCATCCTCGTCCTCATCCTCATCCTCATCCTATCCTCATCCTCATCCTATCGTCATCCTCATCTCATCCGATTCCTCATCCGATTCCTCATCCTATCCTTGTCCTCATCCTCATCCTCATCCTCATCCTCATCCTCGTCCTCA
>NC_032011.1:27890340-27891671 GCF_001865875.1 Lupinus angustifolius | reverse complement strand
CCATCCTCATCCTCATCCTCGTCCTCATCCTCATCCTCATCCTCATCCTCATCCTCATCCTCCTCCTCATCCTCATCCTCTTCCTCATCCTCATCCTAATCCTAATTCTATCCTTGTCCTCATCCTCCTCCTCCTCCTCATTCTCATCCTATCCTCATGCTAATCCTCATCCTCATCCTATCCATGTCATCATCATCTTCATCCTATCCATGTCGTCATCCTCATCCTCATCCTCGTCCTCATCCTCATCCTCGTCCTCATCCTCATCCTCGTCCTCAT
Organism: Lupinus angustifolius; assembly: GCF_001865875.1. NCBI lineage: Eukaryota > Viridiplantae > Streptophyta > Magnoliopsida > Fabales > Fabaceae > Lupinus > Lupinus angustifolius. The sequence goes on along the minus strand of NC_032011.1, from coordinate 27,891,392 downwards.
CCTCATCCTCGTCCTCATCCTCATCCTCGTCCTCATCCTCATCCTCGTCCTCATCCTCATCCTCGTCCTCATCCTCATCCTCGTCCTCATCCTCATCCTCGTCCTCATCCTCATCCTCGTCCTCATCCTCATCCTCGTCCTCATCCTCATCCTCGTCCTCATCCTCATCCTCATCCTATTCTCATCCTCATCCTCTTCCTCATCCTATCCTCCTCCTCATCCTCATCCTAACCTTGCCCTCATCCTCATCCTATCCTCATCCTCATCCTATGCTCGTCGTCATCCTCATCCTCATCATATCCTCATCCTCGTCCTATCCTCGTCCTCATCCTCATCCTCATCCTATTCTCATCCTCATCCTCTTCCTCATCCTATCCTCGTCCTAATCCTCATCCTATCCTCATCCTCATCATCATTCTATCCACCTCCTCATCCTCTTCCTCGTCCTCATCCTCATTCTATCGTCATCCTCTCCTTCATCCTATCCTCGTCCTTATCCTCCTCCTCATCCTCATCCATTTCCTCATCCGCTTCCTCATCCTATCCTCGTCCTCATCCTCATCCTATCCTCCTCCTACTCCTCATCCTCATCCTCTCCTCTTCTCCATCCTATCCTCGTCCTCATCCTCATCCTATCCTTGCCCTCATCCTCATCCTCTTCCACATCCTATCCTCGTCCTCATCCTCATCCTATCCTCATCCTCATCGTCATCCTATCCTCATTCTCATCCTAATCCTCATCCTCATCCTATCCTCCTCCTTATCCTCATCCTTATCCTCATCCTATCCACATCCTCATCCTATTCTCATCCTCATCCTCATCCTCATCTTCATCCTCATCCTCATCCTCATCCTCATCCTCATCCTAATCCTCATCCTATCCTTGTCCTCATCCCCATCCTCCTCCACATCCTCATCCTATCCTCGTCCTCATCCTATTCCTCATCTTATCCTCCTCCTCATCCTCGTCGTATCCTCATCCTCATCCTGATCCTATCCTCGCCCTCATCCTCATGCTCATCCTCATCCTCTTCCTCATCCTATCCTTGTCC
>NC_032011.1:27889671-27890240 GCF_001865875.1 Lupinus angustifolius | reverse complement strand
ATCCTCATCCTCATCCTCATCCTCATCCTATCCTCATCCTATCGTCGTCCTCATCCTCATGCTCATCCTATTCTCGTCCTCATCCTCATCCTCATCCTATCTTCGTCCTAATCCGCAACCTCCTCCTCATCGTATCCTCGTCCTAATCCTCATCCTATCCTCATCCTCATCCTCATTCTATCCTCCTCCTCTTCCTCTTCCGCTTCCTTATCCTCATCCTCATCCTCATCCTCATCCTCATCCTATCATCATCCTCATCCTCATCCCCATCCCCATCCTCATCCTATCCTCGTCTTCATCCTATCCTCCTCCTCCTCCTCATCCTCATCCTAATCCTCTTCCTCATCTTATTCTCGTCCTCATCCTCATCCTCATCCTATCCTCGTCCTCGTCCTATGCACGTCCTCATCCTATCCTCGTCCTCATCCTATCCCCGTCCTCATCCGATCCTCGTGCTCGTCCTCATCCTCATCCTCATCCACGTCCTCATCCTCCTCTCATCCTCCTCCTCATCCTATCCTCATCCTCATCCTATCCTCGTTCTCGTCCTCATCCTCATCCTCATCCTC
>NC_032011.1:27889330-27889571 GCF_001865875.1 Lupinus angustifolius | reverse complement strand
TCATCCTCATCCTATCCTCCTCCTCATTCTCATCCCCATCCTCGTCCCCATCCTCATCCTATCCTTATCCTAATCCTCATCCTCATCCTCATCCTAATCCTCATCCTATCCTTGCCTCATCCTCATCCTATCCTCAGCCTATCCTCATCCTATCCACATCCTACCCTCGTCCTCATGCTACCCTCGTCCTCATCCTCATGCTCATCCTATTCTCATCCTCATCCTCTTCCTCATCCTATCC
>NC_032011.1:27885312-27888884 GCF_001865875.1 Lupinus angustifolius | reverse complement strand
CTCATCCTATCCTCCTCCTCCTCCTCCTCCTCATCCTCATCCTCATCCTCTTCCTCATCCTCATCCTCATCCTCTTCCTCATCCTCATCCTCATCCTCTTCCTCATCCTCATCCTCATCCTCTTCCTCATCCTCATCCTCATCCTCTTCCTCATCCTCATCCTCATCCTCTTCCTCATCCTCATCCTCATCCTCTTCCTCATCCTCATCCTCATCCTCTTCCTCATCCTCATCCTCATCCTCTTCCTCATCCTCATCCTCATCCTCTTCCTCATCCTCATCCTCATCCTCTTCCTCATCCTCATCCTCATCCTCTTCCTCATCCTCATCCTCATCCTCTTCCTCATCCTCATCCTCATCCTCTTCCTCATCCTCATCCTCATCCTCTTCCTCATCCTCATCCTCATCCTCTTCCTCATCCTCATCCTCATCCTCTTCCTCATCCTCATCCTCATCCTCTTCCTCATCCTCATCCTCATCCTCTTCCTCATCCTCATCCTCATCCTCTTCCTCATCCTCATCCTCATCCTCTTCCTCATCCTCATCCTCATCCTCTTCCTCATCCTCATCCTCATCCTCTTCCTCATCCTCATCCTCATCCTCTTCCTCATCCTCATCCTCATCCTCTTCCTCATCCTCATCCTCATCCTCTTCCTCATCCTCATCCTCATCCTCTTCCTCATCCTCATCCTCATCCTCTTCCTCATCCTCATCCTCATCCTCTTCCTCATCCTCATCCTCATCCTCTTCCTCATCCTCATCCTCATCCTCTTCCTCATCCTCATCCTCATCCTCTTCCTCATCCTCATCCTCATCCTCTTCCTCATCCTCATCCTCATCCTCTTCCTCATCCTCATCCTCATCCTCTTCCTCATCCTCATCCTCATCCTCTTCCTCATCCTCATCCTCATCCTCTTCCTCATCCTCATCCTCATCCTCTTCCTCATCCTCATCCTCATCCTCTTCCTCATCCTCATCCTCATCCTCTTCCTCATCCTCATCCTCATCCTCTTCCTCATCCTCATCCTCATCCTCTTCCTCATCCTCATCCTCATCCTCTTCCTCATCCTCATCCTCATCCTCTTCCTCATCCTCATCCTCATCCTCTTCCTCATCCTCATCCTCATCCTCTTCCTCATCCTCATCCTCATCCTCTTCCTCATCCTCATCCTCATCCTCTTCCTCATCCTCATCCTCATCCTCTTCCTCATCCTCATCCTCATCCTCTTCCTCATCCTCATCCTCATCCTCTTCCTCATCCTCATCCTCATCCTCTTCCTCATCCTCATCCTCATCCTCTTCCTCATCCTCATCCTCATCCTCTTCCTCATCCTCATCCTCATCCTCTTCCTCATCCTCATCCTCATCCTCTTCCTCATCCTCATCCTCATCCTCTTCCTCATCCTCATCCTCATCCTCTTCCTCATCCTCATCCTCATCCTCTTCCTCATCCTCATCCTCATCCTCTTCCTCATCCTCATCCTCATCCTCTTCCTCATCCTCATCCTCATCCTCTTCCTCATCCTCATCCTCATCCTCTTCCTCATCCTCATCCTCATCCTCTTCCTCATCCTCATCCTCATCCTCTTCCTCATCCTCATCCTCATCCTCTTCCTCATCCTCATCCTCATCCTCTTCCTCATCCTCATCCTCATCCTCTTCCTCATCCTCATCCTCATCCTCTTCCTCATCCTCATCCTCATCCTCTTCCTCATCCTCATCCTCATCCTCTTCCTCATCCTCATCCTCATCCTCTTCCTCATCCTCATCCTCATCCTCTTCCTCATCCTCATCCTCATCCTCTTCCTCATCCTCATCCTCATCCTCTTCCTCATCCTCATCCTCATCCTCTTCCTCATCCTCATCCTCATCCTCTTCCTCATCCTCATCCTCATCCTCTTCCTCATCCTCATCCTCATCCTCTTCCTCATCCTCATCCTCATCCTCTTCCTCATCCTCATCCTCATCCTCTTCCTCATCCTCATCCTCATCCTCTTCCTCATCCTCATCCTCATCCTCTTCCTCATCCTCATCCTCATCCTCTTCCTCATCCTCATCCTCATCCTCTTCCTCATCCTCATCCTCATCCTCTTCCTCATCCTCATCCTCATCCTCTTCCTCATCCTCATCCTCATCCTCTTCCTCATCCTCATCCTCATCCTCTTCCTCATCCTCATCCTCATCCTCTTCCTCATCCTCATCCTCATCCTCTTCCTCATCCTCATCCTCATCCTCTTCCTCATCCTCATCCTCATCCTCTTCCTCATCCTCATCCTCATCCTCTTCCTCATCCTCATCCTCATCCTCTTCCTCATCCTCATCCTCATCCTCTTCCTCATCCTCATCCTCATCCTCTTCCTCATCCTCATCCTCATCCTCTTCCTCATCCTCATCCTCATCCTCTTCCTCATCCTCATCCTCATCCTCTTCCTCATCCTCATCCTCATCCTCTTCCTCATCCTCATCCTCATCCTCTTCCTCATCCTCATCCTCATCCTCTTCCTCATCCTCATCCTCATCCTCTTCCTCATCCTCATCCTCATCCTCTTCCTCATCCTCATCCTCATCCTCTTCCTCATCCTCATCCTCATCCTCTTCCTCATCCTCATCCTCATCCTCTTCCTCATCCTCATCCTCATCCTCTTCCTCATCCTCATCCTCATCCTCTTCCTCATCCTCATCCTCATCCTCTTCCTCATCCTCATCCTCATCCTCTTCCTCATCCTCATCCTCATCCTCTTCCTCATCCTCATCCTCATCCTCTTCCTCATCCTCATCCTCATCCTCTTCCTCATCCTCATCCTCATCCTCTTCCTCATCCTCATCCTCATCCTCTTCCTCATCCTCATCCTCATCCTCTTCCTCATCCTCATCCTCATCCTCTTCCTCATCCTCATCCTCATCCTCTTCCTCATCCTCATCCTCATCCTCTTCCTCATCCTCATCCTCATCCTCTTCCTCATCCTCATCCTCATCCTCTTCCTCATCCTCATCCTCATCCTCTTCCTCATCCTCATCCTCATCCTCTTCCTCATCCTCATCCTCATCCTCTTCCTCATCCTCATCCTCATCCTCTTCCTCATCCTCATCCTCATCCTCTTCCTCATCCTCATCCTCATCCTCTTCCTCATCCTCATCCTCATCCTCTTCCTCATCCTCATCCTCATCCTCTTCCTCATCCTCATCCTCATCCTCTTCCTCATCCTCATCCTCATCCTCTTCCTCATCCTCATCCTCATCCTCTTCCTCATCCTCATCCTCATCCTCTTCCTCATCCTCATCCTCATCCTCTTCCTCATCCTCATCCTCATCCTCTTCCTCATCCTCATCCTCATCCTCTTCCTCATCCTCATCCTCATCCTCTTCCTCATCCTCATCCTCATCCTCTTCCTCATCCTCATCCTCATCCTCTTCCTCATCCTATCCTCGTCCTCATCCTCATCCTATCCTCCTCCTCCTCCTCCTCAACCTCATCCTCTCCACTTCCTCATCCTATCCTCGTCCTCATCGTCATCCTATCCTCGCCCTCATCCTCATCCTATCCTAATCCTCATCCTCTTCCTCATCCTATCC
>NC_032011.1:27884524-27885212 GCF_001865875.1 Lupinus angustifolius | reverse complement strand
CCTCATCCTCATCCTCTTCCTCATCCTGATCCTCATCCTGATCCTCATCCTCATCCTCATCCTCATCCTCATCCTCATCTGCAACCTCTTCCTCATCCTATCCTTGTCCTAATCCTCATCCTCATCCTATCCTCATCCTCATGCTCATTCTATCCTCCTCCTCTTCCACATCCTCATCCTCATCCTCATCCGCAACCTCTTCCTCATACTATCCTTGTCCTAATCCTCGTACTCATCCTATGCTCCTCCTCGTCCTCAGCCACTTCCTCATCCTATCCTCGTCCTCATCCTCATCCTATCCTCCCCCTCATCGTCATCCTCATCCTAATCCTATTCTCATCCGCAACCTCATCCTCATCATGTCCTCGTCCTAATCCTCATCCTCATCCTCCTCGTCCTCCTCATCCTCATCCTCATCCTCATCCTATCCTCCTCCTCATCCTCATCCACTTCGTCATCCTATCCTCCTCCTCACTCTCCTCCTATCCTCGTCCTCATCCTCATCCTATCCTCCTCCTCCTCATCCTCATCCTCTCCTCTTCCTCATCCTATCCTCGTCCTCATCCTCGTCCTAACCTCGCCCTCAAACTCATCCTATCCTCACCCTAATCCTGTCCTCATCCTATCCTCGTCCTCATCCTCATCCTCATCCTCATCCTCATCCTCATCCTATCCTCGTCCTCAGGCT
>NC_032011.1:27882775-27884424 GCF_001865875.1 Lupinus angustifolius | reverse complement strand
ATCATCATCCTCATCCTCATCCTATCCTCGTCCTCATCCTCATCCTCATCCTCATCCTATCCTCATCGTCATCCTCATCCAATCCTCGTCCTCATCCTCATCCTCATCCCCATCGTATCCTGATCTTCATCCTCATCCCCATCGTATCCTGATCTTCATCCTCATCCTATCCTCATCCTCATCCTATCCTCATCCTCATCCTATCCTCTTCCTCATCCTCATCCTTCTCCTCATCCTATCCTCATCCTCATCCTCACCCTCCTCTTATCCACGTCCCTATCCTCATCCTCGTCCTATTCTCATCCTCATCCTCATCCTTAGCCTCTCCTCGTCCTCATCATATCCTCATCCACATCCTATCCTAATCTTCATCTTCATCCTCATCCTCATCCTTTCCTCATCCTCAACCTCATACTTTTTCTCATCCTATCCTTATTCTCGTCCTCATCCTATTCACATCCTCATCGTCATCCAATCCTCATCCTAATCCTCATCCTCTTCCTCATCCTATACTCGTCCTCATCCTCATCCTCATCCTCATCCTATCCTCCTCCTCATCCTTATCCTCATCCTCATCCTCATCCTCATCCTCATCCTCATCCAATCCTCGTCCTCATCGTCATCCTCATCTTATCCATGTCCTCATCCTCATTCTCGTCCTCATCCGATCCACATCCTCATTGTCATCCTATCCTCATCCTATCCTCATCCTCATCCTCATCCTCATCCTCATCCTCTTGCTCATCCTATACTCGTCCTCATCCTCATCCTCTTCCTATCCTCATCCTCATCCTATCCTCCTGCTCATCCTTATCCTCATCCTCATCCAAATCCTTTCCTATCCTCATCCTCATCCTCATCCAATCCTCGTCCTCATCCTCATCCTCTTCCTATCGTCATCCTCATCCTATCCTCCTGCTCATCCTTATCCTCATCCTCATCCAAATCCTTTCCTATCCTCATCCTCATCCTCACCCTATCCTCATCCTCTTCCTCATCGTCCTCGTCATCATCCTATCCTCATTCTCGTCCTCATTCTCATCCTCTCCTCATCCTCTTCCTCATCCTATCCGCATCCTCTTCCTCATCCTATCCTCGTCCTCATCCTCATCTTCATCCTCATCCTCATCCTCATCCTAATCATATCCTCCTCCTCATCCTCATCCTATCGCCATCCTCATCCTCATCCTCATCCTTATCCTCATCCTCATCCTCATCCTATCCTCATGTCATCCTATGCTCATCCTCATCCTTTCCTCCTCTTTATCCTATCCTCATCCTCATCCTATCCCCTTCCTCATCCTCATCCGCACCCTCCTCTTATCTACGTCCCCATCCTCATCCTCATCGTATCCTCTTCTTCATCCTATTCTCATCCTCAACCTTATCCTTATCCTCTTCCTCATCCTATCCTCGTCCTCATCCTCATCTTATCCTCCTCCTCATCCTCATCCTCATCCTATCCTCATCCTCATCCTCATCCTTATCCTAATCCTCATCCTTATCCTAATCTTCATCCTATCCTCGTCCTAGTCCTGACCCTCATCCTCATCCTATCCTCATCCTCATCCTCATCCTCATCCTCATCCTCTTCCTCATCCTATCCTCATCCAATCTTCATCCTCATCCTCATCCTCATCCTATCCTCG
>NC_032011.1:27881959-27882675 GCF_001865875.1 Lupinus angustifolius | reverse complement strand
TCATCCTGTCCTTGTCCTATCATCATCCTCATCCTATCCTCATCCTCATCCTCTTCCTCATCCTATCCTCGTCCTCATCCTCATCTTGATCCTCATCCACATCCTCATCCTAATCCTGTCCTCCTCCTCATCCTCATTCTCATCATCATCCTATCCTCCTCCTAATCCTATCCTCCTCCTCATCCTCATACTATCGTCATCCTCATCGTCATCCTATCCTCTTCCTCATCTTATTCTCATCCTCTTCCTCATCCTATCCTCGTCCTAATCCGCAACCTCTTCCTCATCCTATCCTTGTCCTAATCCTCATCCTCATCCTATCCTCCTCCTCATCCACTTCCTCTTCCTCTGCCTCATCCTCATCCTCATCCTCATCCTATCCTCATCCTCATCCTCATCCTCATCCTCATGCTCATCCTATCCTCATCCTCACCCTCATGCCCATCCTCATCTTCATCCTAATCCTCATTCTCATCCTATCCTCATCCTCATCCTATACTCATCCTCATCGTCATCCTCATCGTCATCCTCATCCTCTTCCTCATCCTCTTCCTATTCTCATCCTCATCCTCATCCTGCCCTCCTCCTCATTCTCTCCTCTTCCTCATCCTATCCTCGTCCTCATCCTCATCCTATCTTCGCCCTCATGCTCATCCTCTCCTCATCCTCATCCTCATCCTATCCTCATCCTCATCCTCATCCTCATCCTCATCCTC
>NC_032011.1:27880292-27881859 GCF_001865875.1 Lupinus angustifolius | reverse complement strand
TCATCCTATCCTCCTCCTCATCCTCATCCGCTTCCTCATCCTATCGTCGTACTCATCCTCATTGTATCCTCCTCCTCCTCCTCATCCTCATCCTCTCCTCTTCCTCATCCAATCCTCATCCTCAACCTCATCCTACCCTCATCCCCGTCATATCCTCATCCTCATCCTCTTCCTCATCCTCATCATCAACCTCATCCTATCCTCTTCCTCATCCTCATCCTCATCCTGTCCTCATCCTCATCCTCATCCTCATCCTCATCCCGAATCTCATCCTCATCCTCTTCCTCATCCTCATCCCGAACCTCATCCTCATCCTCATCCTCATCCTCATCCTCATCCCGAATCTCATCCTCATCCTCTTCCTCATCCTCATCCCGAACCTCATCCTCATCCTCATCCTCATCCTCATCCTCATCCCGAATCTCATCCTCATCCTCTTCCTCATCCTCATCCCGAACCTCATCCTCATCCTCATCCTCATCCTCATCCTCATCCCGAATCTCATCCTCATCCTCTTCCTCATCCTCATCCCGAACCTCATCCTCATCCTCATCCTCATCCTCATCCTCATCCCGAATCTCATCCTCATCCTCTTCCTCATCCTCATCCCGAACCTCATCCTCATCCTCATCCTCATCCTCATCCTCATCCCGAATCTCATCCTCATCCTCTTCCTCATCCTCATCCCGAACCTCATCCTCATCCTCATCCTCATCCTCATCCTCATCCCCATCACTCTTTGTCATCCTATCCTCGTCCTCATCCTCATCCTCATCCGCATCCTCATCCTCATCCTCATCCGCATCCTCATCCTCATCCTCATCCGCATCCTCATCCTCATCCTCATCCGCATCCTCATCCTCATCCTCATCCGCATCCTCATCCTCATCCTCATCCGCATCCTCATCCTCATCCTCATCCGCATCCTCATCCTCATCCTCATCCGCATCCTCATCCTCATCCTCATCCGCATCCTCATCCTCATCCTCATCCGCATCCTCATCCTCATCCTCATCCGCATCCTCATCCTCATCCTCATCCGCATCCTCATCCTCATCCTCATCCGCATCCTCATCCTCATCCTCATCCGCATCCTCATCCTCATCCTCATCCGCATCCTCATCCTCATCCTCATCCGCATCCTCATCCTCATCCTCATCCGCATCCTCATCCTCATCCTCATCCGCATCCTCATCCTCATCCTCATCCGCATCCTCATCCTCATCCTCATCCGCATCCTCATCCTCATCCTCATCCGCATCCTCATCCTCATCCTCATCCGCATCCTCATCCTCATCCTCATCCGCATCCTCATCCTCATCCTCATCCGCATCCTCATCCTCATCCTCATCCGCATCCTCATCCTCATCCTCATCCTTATCCTCATCCTCATCCTATCCTCCTCCTCATCCTCATCCGATTCCTCATCCTATCCTCGTACTCATCCTCATCGTATCCTCCTTCTCCTCCTCATCCTCATCCTCTCCTCTTCCTCATCCAATCCACGTCCTCATCCTCATCCTACCCTCATCCCCGTCCTATCCTCATCCTCATCCTCTTCCTCATC
>NC_032011.1:27879957-27880192 GCF_001865875.1 Lupinus angustifolius | reverse complement strand
TCCTCATCCTATCCTCATCCTCATCCTCTTCCTCATCTTATCCTCGTCATTATCCTCATCCTCATCCTATCCTCGTTCTCATCCTCATCCTCATCCGCTTCCTCAACCTATCCTCATCGTCATCCTCGTCCTCATCCTTGTCCTCATCCTATTCTCATCCTCATCCTCATCCTCATCCTATTCTCATCCTCATCCTATCCTAATCCTCGTCCTCATCCTATCCTCATCCTCATTC
>NC_032011.1:27879335-27879857 GCF_001865875.1 Lupinus angustifolius | reverse complement strand
ATCCTTATCCTCATCCTCTTCCTCATCCTATCCTCGTCCTTATCCTCATCCTCATCCTCATCCTAAACTCCTCTCATCCTCATCCGCTTCCTCATCATATCCTCGTCCTCATCCTAATCCTATCCTCCTCCTCCTGTTCCTCCTCTTCCTCTCCTCTTCCTCATCCTATCCTCCTCCTCATCCTCACCCTATCCTCATCCCATCCTCATCCTCATCCTCATTCTATCCTCAGCCTCAGCCTCATTTTATCCTCCTCCTCACCTCTTCCTCATCCTAATCCTATCCTCATCCTATCCTCGTCCTCATCCTCATCCTCATCCTCATCCTATCCTCGTCCTCATCCTATTCTCATTCTCATCCTCTTACTCATCCTATCCTCGTCCTAATCCTCATCATATCTTCATCCTCATCCTATCCTCGTCCTCATCGTCATCGTCATCCTATCCTCATCCTCATCCTATCCTCGTCCTCATCCGCATGCTCATCCTATCCTTATCCTCATCCTCTTCCTCATCCTATCCT
>NC_032011.1:27875748-27879235 GCF_001865875.1 Lupinus angustifolius | reverse complement strand
CTCATCTTATCCTCATCCTATCCTCATCCTCATCCTCATCCTCATCCTCATCCTCATCCTCATCCTAGTCCCCAACCTCTTCCTCATCCTATCCTCGTCCTAGTCCTCATCCTCCTCCTCATCCTATCCTACACCTCATCTTCATCCTCTCCATGTCCTCATCCTCATCCTCATTCTCATTCTATCCTCGTCCTCATCCTCATCCTCATCCTCATCCTCGCCCTCATCCCCATCCTATCCTCATCCTCTTTATCATCCTATCCTCGTCCTCATCCGCATCCTCATCCTATCCTCATCGTCATCCTCATCCGCATCCTATCCTTGTCCTCATCCTCATCCTCATCCTATTCTCATCCTCATCCTCTTCCTCTTCCTATCCTCGTCCTAATCCGCAATCTCTTCCTCATCCTATCCTCCTCCTCTCATCCTCTTCCTCATCCTCATCCTCATCCTCATCCTCTCATCCTCCTCATCCTCTCCTCTTCCTCATCCTATCCTCGTCCTCATCCTCATCCTCATCCTCGTCCTCATCCTCATCCTCATCCTCGTCCTCATCCTCATCCTCATCCTCGTCCTCATCCTCATCCTCATCCTCGTCCTCATCCTCATCCTCATCCTCGTCCTCATCCTCATCCTCATCCTCGTCCTCATCCTCATCCTCATCCTCGTCCTCATCCTCATCCTCATCCTCGTCCTCATCCTCATCCTCATCCTCGTCCTCATCCTCATCCTCATCCTCGTCCTCATCCTCATCCTCATCCTCGTCCTCATCCTCATCCTCATCCTCGTCCTCATCCTCATCCTCATCCTCGTCCTCATCCTCATCCTCATCCTCGTCCTCATCCTCATCCTCATCCTCGTCCTCATCCTCATCCTCATCCTCGTCCTCATCCTCATCCTCATCCTCGTCCTCATCCTCATCCTCATCCTCGTCCTCATCCTCATCCTCATCCTCGTCCTCATCCTCATCCTCATCCTCGTCCTCATCCTCATCCTCATCCTCGTCCTCATCCTCATCCTCATCCTCGTCCTCATCCTCATCCTCATCCTCGTCCTCATCCTCATCCTCATCCTCGTCCTCATCCTCATCCTCATCCTCGTCCTCATCCTCATCCTCATCCTCTTCCTCATCCTATCCTCGTCCTAATCCGCAACCTCTTCCTCATCCTATCCGCGTCATAATCCTGATCCTCAACCTATCCTCATCCTCATGCTCATTCTGTCCTCTTCCTAATCCTCATCCTCTTCCTCATCCTCGTCCTCATCCTCATCCTCATCCTCGTCCTCATCCTCATCCTCATCCTCGTCCTCATCCTCATCCTCATCCTCGTCCTCATCCTCATCCTCATCCTCGTCCTCATCCTCATCCTCATCCTCGTCCTCATCCTCATCCTCATCCTCGTCCTCATCCTCATCCTCATCCTCGTCCTCATCCTCATCCTCATCCTCGTCCTCATCCTCATCCTCATCCTCGTCCTCATCCTCATCCTCATCCTCGTCCTCATCCTCATCCTCATCCTCGTCCTCATCCTCATCCTCATCCTCGTCCTCATCCTCATCCTCATCCTCGTCCTCATCCTCATCCTCATCCTCGTCCTCATCCTCATCCTCATCCTCGTCCTCATCCTCATCCTCATCCTCGTCCTCATCCTCATCCTCATCCTCGTCCTCATCCTCATCCTCATCCTCGTCCTCATCCTCATCCTCATCCTCGTCCTCATCCTCATCCTCATCCTCGTCCTCATCCTCATCCTCATCCTCGTCCTCATCCTCATCCTCATCCTCGTCCTCATCCTCATCCTCATCCTCGTCCTCATCCTCATCCTCATCCTCGTCCTCATCCTCATCCTCATCCTCGTCCTCATCCTCATCCTCATCCTCGTCCTCATCCTCATCCTCATCCTCGTCCTCATCCTCATCCTCATCCTCATCCTCATCCTATCCTCGTCCTAGTCCTCATCCTACTCCTCATCCTATCCTCCTCCTAATTATCATCATATCCATGTCCTCATCCTCAGCCTCATTCTCATTCTATCCTCTTCCTCATCCTCATCCTCATCCTCATCCTCATCCTCATCCTATCCTCGTCCTCATCCTCATCCTCATCCTCTCCGTCATCCTATCCTCGTCCTTATCCTCATCCTCATCCTATCCACGCTCTCATCCTCATCCTATCGTCATCCTCTTTCTCCTCCTATCCTCGTCCTTGTCCTCATCCGCATCCTCATCCTATCCTCATCGTCATCCTCATCCTCATCCGCATCCTATCCTTGTCCTCATCCACATCCTCATCCTATTCTCATCCTCATCCTCTTCCTCATCCTATCCTCGTCCTAATCCGCAACCTCTTCCTCATCCTATCCTCGTCCTAATCCTCATCCTATCCTCGTCCTCATCCTCATTCTATCCTCCTCCTCATCCTCTTCCTTGTCCTCATCCTCATCCTCTTACTCATCCTCTCCCTCATCCTATCCTTATCCTCATCCTCTTCCTCATTCTATCCTGGTCCTCATCCTCATCCTCATTCTCATCCTCATCCTCATCTCCTATCCTCGTCCTCATCCTCATCCTCTTACTCATCCTCTCCCTCATCCTATCCTTATCCTCATCCTCATCTCCTATCCTCGTCCTCATCCTCATCCTCTTACTCATCCTCTCCCTCATCCTATCCTTATCCTCATCCTCATCTCCTATCCTCGTCCTCATCCTCATCCTCTTACTCATCCTCTCCCTCATCCTATCCTTATCCTCATCCTCATCTCCTATCCTCGTCCTCATCCTCATCCTCTTACTCATCCTCTCCCTCATCCTATCCTTATCCTCATCCTCATCCTATCCTCCTCCTCATCCTCACCCTCATCCTCATCCTCATCCTGATCCTCATCCTCATGCTCATCCGCAACCTCTTCCTCACGCTATCCTTGTCCTAATCCTCATCCTCATCCTATCCTCCTCCTCGTCCTCATCCACTTCCTCATCCTATCCTCGTCCTCACTCTCATCCTATCCTAGTCCTCATCCCCATCCTATCCTCCTCCTCCTCCTTATCCTCATCATCTCCTCTTCCTCATCCTATCCTCCACCTCATCCTCATCCTATCCTCGCCCTCATCCTCATCCTATCCTCATCCTCTTCCTCATCTTATCCCCGTCCTCATCCTCATCCTCATCCTCATCCTCATCCTCATCGTCATCCTATCCTCGTCCTCATCCTATCCTCATTCTCGTCCTCATCCTATCCCTCGTTTTCATCCTCATCCTCTTCCTCATCCTATGCTCGTCCTAATCCGCCACCTCTTCCTCATCCTATCCGCGTCCTAATCCTGATCCTCAACCTATCCTCATCCTCATACTCATTCTGTCCTCTTCCTAATCCTCATCCTCTTCCTCATCCTCGTCCTCATCCTCATCCTCATCCTTGTCCTGATCCTCATCCTATCCTCATCCTCATGCTCTTCCTAATCCTATCCTCGTCCTCATCCTCATCCT
>NC_032011.1:27874783-27875648 GCF_001865875.1 Lupinus angustifolius | reverse complement strand
ATCCTCGTCCTCATCCTATTCTCATTCTCATCCTCTTCCTCATCCTATCCTCTTCCTAATCCTCATCATATCCTCGTCCTCATCCTATCCTCGTCCTCATCCTCATCCTCATCCGTATGCTCATCCAATCCTCATCCTCATCCTATCCTCATCCTCATCCTATCCTCGTCCTCAACCTCATCCTCATCCTCATCCTCATCCTATCCTTGTCCTCAACCTCATCCTCATCGTCATCCTAGTCCGCAACCTCTTCCTCATCCTATCCTCGTCCTAGTCCTCATCCTACTCCTCATCCTATCCTCCTCCTAATTATCATCCTATCTATGTCCTCATCCTCAGCCTCATTCTCATTCTATCCTCTAACTCATCCTCATCCTCATCGTCATCCTCATCCTCATCCTATCCTCGTCCTCATCCTCATCCTCATCCTCTCCGTCATCCTATCCTCGTCTTTATCCTCATCCTCATCCTATCCACGCTCTCATCCTCATCCTATCCTCATCCTCTTTCTCATCCTATCCTCGTCCTCATCCTCATCCTCATCCTATTCTAATCCTCGTCCTCTTCCTCATCCTATCCTCGTCCTAATCTGCAACCTCTTCCTCATCCTATCCTCGTCCTCATCCTCATCCTCATCCTCTTTCTCATCCTATCCTCGTCCTCATCCTCATCCTCATCCTCTTTCTCATCCTATCCTCGTCCTCATCCTCATCCTCATCCTCATCCTCATCCTCATCCTCATCCTCATCCTATTCTAATCCTCGTCCTCTTCCTCATCCTATCCTGGTCCTCATCCTCATCCTCATTCTCATCGTCATCCTCATGCTATCCTCGTCCTCATCCTCATCCTCATCCTCTTCCTCAT
>NC_032011.1:27873528-27873816 GCF_001865875.1 Lupinus angustifolius | reverse complement strand
CTCATTCTATCCTCGTCCTCATCCTCATCCTATCCTTGCTCTCATCCTCATCTTATCCTCATCCTATCCTCATCCTCATCCTCATCCTCATCCTCATCCTATCCTCGCCTTCATCCTATCCTTATCCTCATCCTCATCCCTGTCCTCAACCTACCCTCCTCTTCATCCTCATCCCATCTTCGTCCTCATCCTCTTCCTCATCCCATCTTTGTCCTCACCCTCATCCTACCCTCATCCTCATCCTATCTTCTTTCTCATCCTCATCCTATCCTCATCCTCATCCTATCC
>NC_032011.1:27872059-27873428 GCF_001865875.1 Lupinus angustifolius | reverse complement strand
CTATCCTCTTCCTCATCCTCATGCTCATCCTATCCTCATCCTCATTCTTACTCTCATCCTCATCCTATCGTCCTCATCATCCTCATCCTCATCCTATCCTCGTCCTCATCCTCATCCTCATCCTATCCTCATCCTATCCTCGTCCTCATCCTCTTCCTCATCCTATCCCCGTCCATATCCTTATCCTCATCCTATCCTCGTCCTCATCGTCATCCGCTTCCACATCCTATCCCCATCCTCATCCTCATCCTCATCCTCATCCTCATCCTATCCTCATCCTCATCCTCATCCTCATCCGCTTCCACATACTATCCCCGTCCTCATCCTTATCCTCATCCTCATCCACATCCTCATCGTCGTCCTCATCCTCATCCTATCCTCATCCTCATGCTCTCCCTAATCATATCCTCGTCCTCATCCTCATCCTATCCTATCCTATCCTCATCCTCATCCTCATCCTCAACCTCATCCTATCCTCTTCGTCATCCTCATCCTCATCCTATCCTCTTCCTCATTCTCATCCTATCCTCATTCTCATCCTCTTCCTCATCCTATCCTCGTCCTCATCCTCATCCTATCCTCCTCCTCCTCATCCTCTCCTCTTCCTCATCGTATCCTCGTCCTTATCCCTATCCTATCCTCATCCTGTTCTCGTCCTCAGCCTCATCCTGTCCTCGTCCTCAGCCTCATCCTGTCCTCGTCCTCATCCTCATCCTATCCTCATCCTCATCCTCTTCCTCATCCTATCCTCGTCCTCATCCTCTTCCTCCTCCTCATCCTATCCTCATCCTCATCCTCTTCCTCATCCTATCCTCGTCCTCATCCTCTTCCTCCTCCTCATCCTATCCTCATCCTCATCCTCTTCCTCATCCTATCCTCGTCCTCATCCTCTTCCTCCTCCTCATCCTATCCTCATCCTCATCCTCTTCCTCATCCTATCCTCGTCCTCATCCTCTTCCTCCTCCTCATCCTATCCTCATCCTCATCCTCTTCCTCATCCTATCCTCGTCCTCATCCTCTTCCTCCTCCTCATCCTATCCTCATCCTCATCCTCTTCCTCATCCTATCCTCGTCCTCATCCTCTTCCTCCTCCTCATCCTATCCTCATCCTCATCCTCTTCCTCATCCTATCCTCGTCCTCATCCTCTTCCTCCTCCTCATCCTATCCTCATCCTCATCCTCTTCCTCATCCTATCCTCGTCCTCATCCTCTTCCTCCTCCTCATCCTATCCTCATCCTCATCCTCTTCCTCATCCTATCCTCGTCCTCATCCTCATTCTCATCCTCATCCTCGTCCTCATCCTCATCCTCACCCTCATCATATCCTCATGCTCTTCCTCATCCTATCCTCGTCCTCATCCTCATCCTC
>NC_032011.1:27870350-27871959 GCF_001865875.1 Lupinus angustifolius | reverse complement strand
ATCCTTATCCTCATTCTCGTCCTCATCCTCATCCTATTCCTCATCCTCATCCTATCCTCATCCTCTTCTTCATCCTATCCTCGTCCTATCCTCATCAAATCCTCATCCTCATCCTCCTCATCATCCTATCCTAATCCTCATCTTCATCCTCATCCTCATCCTCATCCTAATCCTAATCCTCTTCCTCATCCTCATCCTCGTCCTCATCCTAACCACGTCCTCATCCTAACCACGTCCTCATCCTCCTCCTATCCTCTTCCTATCCTCATCCTCATCCTCATCCTATCCTCCTCCTCATCCTCATCGTCATCCTCAAAGTAATCATCATCCTCATCCTCTTCCTCATCCTATCCTCGTCCTCATCTTCATCCTATCCTCATCCTCATCTTCATCCTCATCCTCATCCTATCCTCCTCCTCATCCTCATCCACATCCTCATCCTCATCCACATCCTCATCCTCTCCTCTTCCTCATCCTATCATCATCCTCATCGTCATCCTCATCCTATCGTCCTCCTCATCCTCTTCCTCATCCTACTCTCATCCTCATCCTCTTCCTTATCCTATCCACGTCCTAATCCGCAACCTCTTCCTCATCCTATCCTCATCTTAATCCTCATCCTCATCATATCCTCCTCGGCATCCTCTTCCTCTTCCTTATCCTCATCCTCATCCTCATTCTGTCCTCATCCTCATCCTCATCCTCATCCTCCTCCTCATCCTCATCCTCATTGTCATCCTCATACTCATACTCATCCTCATCCTCATCCTCTTCCTAATTCCTCATCCTATCCTTGTCCTAATCCTCATCGTATCCTTGTCCTCATCCTCATCCTCATCCCAGGCTCATCCTCATCCTCATCCTATCCTCATCCTCATCCTCATCCTATCCTCATCCTCATCCTCTTCCTCATCCTATCCTCGTCCTCATCTTCATCTTATCCATGTCCTCAGCGTCATCCTCATCCTATCCCCATCCTCATCCTCCTACTCATCCTATCCTCATCCTCATCTTCATCCTATCTATGTCCTCATCCTCATCCTCGTCCTCATCCTATCCTCATCCCCATGCTCTACCTAATCCTATCCTCTTCCTTATCCTTATCCTCATCCTCATCCTCATCCTCATACTCATCCTCATCCTATCCTCGTCCTCATCCTCATCCTCATCCTCATCCTCTCCCTCGTCCTATCCTCTTCCTTATCCTCATCCTCCTCCTCATCCTCATCCGCTTCCTCATCCTATCCCCGTCCTCATCCACATTCTATCCTCCTCCTCCTCCTCTTCCTCATCCTCATCCTATCATCGCCCTCATCCTCTTCCACATCCTCATCCTCATCCTATCGTCGTCCTCCGTCCTCATCCTCATCCTCTTCCTCATCCTATCATCGTCCTCCGTCCTCATCCTCATCCTATTCTCATCCTCATCCTCATCTTATCCTCGTCCTCATCCTATCTCGTCCTCTTTCTAATCCGCATCCTCCTCCTCATCCTATCCTTATCCTCATCCACATTCTCATCCTCATACTTATCCAATCCTCGTCCTTATCCTCATCCTATGCACATCCTCTTCCTCATCCTATCCACGTCCTCATCCTCATCCTATCCT
>NC_032011.1:27869815-27870250 GCF_001865875.1 Lupinus angustifolius | reverse complement strand
TCATCCTATCCTCTTCCTCATCCTATTCTCATCCTCATCCTCTTCCTCATTTTATCCTCAACCTTATCCTAATCCTAATCCTCATCCTCTTCCTTACCTCATGCTCATCATCATCCTATCTTGAACCTCATCCTATCCACGTCATCATCCTCATCCTCAATATCTTCCTCATCCTATCCTCGTCCTCAGCATATCCTAGTCCTCATCCTCAACCTCATCCTCATTGTCGTCCTCATCCTCATCCTCATCCTCTTCCTCATCCTCATCCTTCTCATCATCCTATCCTAATCCTCATCGTCATCCTCATCCAAATCCTATCCTCATCCTCATCCTATCCTCATCCTCGTCCTATCCTCGTGCTCATCCTCATCCTATCCTCCTCCTCCTCCTCATCCTCATCCTCATCCTATCCTTATCCTCATTCTCATCCTCTTC
>NC_032011.1:27869341-27869715 GCF_001865875.1 Lupinus angustifolius | reverse complement strand
CTCATCCTCATCCTCTTCCTCATCCTATCCTCATCCTCATCCTTATCCTCATCCAATCCTCATCTTCATCTAATCCTCATCCTCATCCTCATCCTCCTCCTCATCCTATCCTCGTCATCATCCTCACCCTCCTCTTATCCACGTCCCCATCCTCATCCTCATCCTCATCCTCTTCCTCGGCCTCTCCTCGTCCTCATCATATCCTCATCCTCATCCTATCCTAATCCTCATCCTCACCCTCATACTCTTCCTCAACCTATCGCCATACTCGTCCTCATCCTATCCACGTCCTCATCCTCATCCTATCCATGTCCTCATCCTCATCCTATCCTCATCCTCGTCCTCATCCTCATCCTCATCCTATCCTCCTCCTC
>NC_032011.1:27867687-27869241 GCF_001865875.1 Lupinus angustifolius | reverse complement strand
TCCTCTTCCACATTCTCACCCTATACTCGTCCTCATCCTCATCCTCATCCTATCCTCCTCCTCATCCGTATCCTCATCCTCATCCTTTTCTATCCTCATCCTCATCTTATCCACGTCCTCATCCTCATCCTCATCCTATCCCCGTCCTCATCATCATCCTTTCCTCATCGTCCTCATCTTCATCATATCCTCATTCTCGTCCACATCCTCATCCACTCCTAATCCTATCCTTATCCTCTTCCTCATCCTATCCTCGTCCCCATCCTCATCTTCATCCTCATCCTCATCCTCATCCTCATCCTCATCCTCATCCTCATCCTCATCCTAATACTATCTTCCTCCTCATCCTCATACTCATCCTATCCTCATCCTCATTCTATCCTCATCCTCATCCTTTCGCCATCCTCATCCTCATCCTATCCTCATCATCATCCTATCCTCATCTTCATCCTATCGCCATCCTCATCCTCATCCTCATCCTATCCACATCCTCATCCTATTCTCCTCCTCATCCTCTTCCTCATCCTATCCTCGTCCTCATCCTATCCTCGTCCTCATCTTCATCTTATCCTCATCCTCATCCTCATCCTATCCTTATCCTCATCCTCATCCCCATCGATTCCTCATCTTCATCCTCTTCCTCGTCCTATCCTTACCCTCATCCTCATTCTCATCCAATCCTCATCTTCATCCTACCCTTATCCTCATCCTATCCTCTTCCTCATCCTCATCCTCCTCCTCATCCTATCCTCGTCCTCATCCTCACCCTCCTCTTGTCCACGTCCCCATCCTCATCCTCATCCTATCTTCTTCCTCATCCTATTCTCAACCTCATCCTCATCCTCTTCCTCAGCCTCTCCTCGTCCTCATTATATCCTCATCCTCATCCTATCCTAATCCTCATCCTCACCCTCATACTCTTCCTCATCCTATCGCCATACTCGTCCTCATCCTATCCACGTCCTCATCCTCATCCTCGTCCTCATCCTCAACCTCATCCGATCTTCATCCTCATCATCATTCTCTTCCTCATCCTATCCTCGTCCTCATCCTATCCTAGACCTCATCTTCATCCTTTCCTCATCCTCATCCTCATCCTAACCTCATCCTCATCCTCATCCTCATCCCCATCGAATCCTCATCTTCATCCTCTTCCTCATCCTCGTCTTCATCCTCATCCTCATCTTATCCACATCCTCATCCTAATCATCATCCTATCCCCGTCCTCATCCTCATCCTTTCCTCATCCTCATCATCATCATTCTCGTCCACATCCTCATCCTCTCCTCATCCTCTTCCTCATCATATCCTCGTCCTCTTCCTCATCCTATCCTCGTCCCCATCCTCATCTTCATCCTCCTCCTCATCCTCATCCTAATCCTATCCTCCTCCTCATTCTCATCCTCATCCTATCCTCATCCTATCCTCATCCTCATCCTATCGCCATCCCCATCCTCATCCTCATCTTCATCCTCTTTCTCATCCTATCCTCATCCTATCCTCATCTTCATCCTATCGCCATCCTCATCCTCATCCTATCCTCTTCCTCATCCT
>NC_032011.1:27867303-27867587 GCF_001865875.1 Lupinus angustifolius | reverse complement strand
CTTATCCTATCCTCGTCCTCATCCTATGCACGTCCTCATCCTATCCTCGTCCTCATCCTCATTCTGTCCTCATCCTCATGCTCTTGCTCATCCTATCCACGTCGTCATTCTCATTCTCATCCTCATCCTTATCCTCATCCTCGTCCTCGTCCTAATCCTCATCCTATCCTCATCCTCATGCTCTTCCTCATCCTCATCCGCTAGATCATCCTATCCTTGTCCTCATCCTCATCCTCCTCCTCATCCTATCCTCATCCTCATCCTATCCTCGTCCTCATCCTCAT
>NC_032011.1:27866975-27867203 GCF_001865875.1 Lupinus angustifolius | reverse complement strand
GAAAAGGAAGAGGATGAGGATAGGATGTGGATGAGGATAGGATAAGGATATGATCAGGATGAGGATGAGGATAAGGAGGAGGATAGGATAAGGACGAGAATGAGAATGAGGATAGGATGAGGATGGGGATAGGATGAGGAGTAGAATAAGGATGAGGATGAGTATAGGATGAGGAGGATGATGAGGATATAATGAGGACGAGAATGAGGAGGAGGATAGGATGAGGAA
>NC_032011.1:27866424-27866875 GCF_001865875.1 Lupinus angustifolius | reverse complement strand
GAGAATGAGAATTAGGATAGGATGAGGATGAGGACGAGGATAGGATGAGGAGTAGAATGAGGTAGAGGATGAGGATAGGATGAGGAGGAGGATGAGGATGAGTATTAGGATAGGATGAGGATGAGGACGAGAATGAGGATGAAGATAGGATGTGGATGAGGAAGAGTATGAGGATGAGGATAGGATGAGGACGAGAATGAGGATAAGTATAGGATGAGGACGAGGATGAGGATGAGGATGAGGATAGGATTAGGACGATAATGCGGATGAGGAAAGCATGAGGTGTAGAATGAGGATGAGAAGAGTATGAGGATGAGGATAGGATGATGATGAGAATGTGGATGAGGATAAGGATAGGATGAGGATGAGGAGAAGGAGGAGGAGGAGGATGAGGATGAGGAAGAGGCTGAGGATGAAGATGGGGATGAGGATGAGGATGAGGATGAGGTTA
>NC_032011.1:27865586-27866324 GCF_001865875.1 Lupinus angustifolius | reverse complement strand
ATGAGGATGAGGAAGTGGATTAGGATGAGGATGAGGATGAGGATGAGGACGAGGATAAGGATAGGATGAGGATGAGAATGTGGAAGAGGATGAGGATGAGGAAGAAGATGAGGATAATAGGAGGACGAGAATGAGGATGGGGATATTATGAGGATGAGGATGGGCAAGAGGAGGACGAGAATGAGGATGATGCTGAGGATGAGGATGAGGATGATGTTAGGATGAGGATGAGGATAAGGATGAGGATAGGAGGAGGAAGAGAGTGAGGATAGGATGAAGAGGATGATGAGGAGTAGGATGAGGATGAGGATGAGGAAGAGGAAAGGATGAGGATGAGGATAGGATGTCGATGAGGACGAGGATGAGGATAGGATGAGGACGAGAATGAGGATGAGGATAGGATGAGGATGAGAATAAGGAAGAGGATGAGGATGAGGAAGTGGATAGGATGAGGACGAGAATGAGGATGAGGATAGGATGGGGGTGACAATGTGGAAGAGGATGAGGATGAGGATGAGAATTTGGAAGAGGATGAGGATGAGGATAGGATGAGGATGAGAATTTGGAAGAGGATAATGATGAGGATGAGGATGAGGAAGAGGATGAGGATAAGAGGAGGACGAGAATGAGGATGAGGATAGGGTGAGGATGAGGATGAGGATAGGATGAGGATGAGCAAGAGGATGAGGATGAGGACGAGCATGAGGATAAGAGGAGGACGAGAATGAGGATGAGGAT
>NC_032011.1:27864280-27865486 GCF_001865875.1 Lupinus angustifolius | reverse complement strand
TCCTCATCCTATCCTCATCCTCATCCTCATGCTATTCCTCATCCTATCCTCGTTCTCCTCCTCATCCTTATCCTCATCCTCATCCTCATGCTCATCCTCATCCTCATCCTCATCCTCATCCTATCCTCCTCCTCCTCCTCATCCTCATGCTATCCTCCTCCTCGTCCTCATCCTATTCTCGTCCTCATCCTCATCCTTATCCTATCCTCCTCCTCATCCTACGCACGTCCTCATCCTATCCTCGTCCTCATCCTCATTCTATCCTCATCCTCATTCTCTTACTCATCCTATCCTCGTCTTCATCCTCATCCTCATCCTCATCCTATCCTCCTCCTCATCCTCATCCTATCCTCCTCCTCATCCTCATCCTATCCTCCTCCTCATCCTCATCCTATCCTCCTCCTCATCCTCATCCTATCCTCCTCCTCATCCTCATCCTATCCTCCTCCTCATCCTCATCCTATCCTCCTCCTCATCCTCATCCTATCCTCCTCCTCATCCTCATCCTATCCTCCTCCTCATCCTCATCCTATCCTCCTCCTCATCCTCATCCTATCCTCCTCCTCATCCTCATCCTATCCTCCTCCTCATCCTCATCCTATCCTCCTCCTCATCCTCATCCTATCCTCCTCCTCATCCTCATCCTATCCTCCTCCTCATCCTCATCCTATCCTCCTCCTCATCCTCATCCTATCCTCCTCCTCATCCTCATCCTATCCTCCTCCTCATCCTCATCCTATCCTCCTCCTCATCCTCATCCTATCCTCCTCCTCATCCTCATCCTATCCTCCTCCTCATCCTCATCCTATCCTCCTCCTCATCCTCATCCTATCCTCCTCCTCATCCTCATCCTATCCTCCTCCTCATCCTCATCCTATCCTCCTCCTCATCCTCATCCTATCCTCCTCCTCATCCTCATCCTATCCTCCTCCTCATCCTCATCCTATCCTCCTCCTCATCCTCATCCTATCCTCCTCATCCTCCTCATCCTCAACCTATCCTCCTCCTCCTCATCCTATTCTCATCCTCATCCTCATGCTTATCATATCCTCATCCTAGTATCATCCTCATCCTCATCCTTATCCTATCCTCGTCCTCATCCTATGCACGTCCTCATCCTATGCACGTCCTCATCCTATCCGCGTCCTCATCCTATCCTTGTCCTCCTCCGATGCACGTCCTCATCCTATCCTCGTCCTCATCCTA
>NC_032011.1:27863966-27864180 GCF_001865875.1 Lupinus angustifolius | reverse complement strand
AGAGGAAGAGGAAGAGGATGAGGATGAGGATAGGATGGGGATGAGGAAGAGGATGACGATGAGGATGAGGACATGATGAGGATGAGGATGAGAATAGAATTAGGACGATAATGAGGATGAGGGTAGGATGTGGATGAGGACGAGTATGAGGAGGAGAATAGGATGAGGAAGAGGAAGAGGATGAAGATGAGGACAGGATGAGGACGAGAATGAG
>NC_032011.1:27863607-27863866 GCF_001865875.1 Lupinus angustifolius | reverse complement strand
ATGAGGATGATGTTAGGATGAGGATGAAGATGAGGATGAGGATAGGAGGAGGATGAGAGTGAGGATAGGATGAAGATAGGAGGAGGATGAGGATTAGGACGATAATGAGGATGAGGGTAGGATGTGGATTAGGGGGAGGATGAGGATTGGATGAGGACGAGAATAAGGAGGAGGGTTGGATGAGGAAGAGGAACAGGATGAGGATGAGGATAGGATGAGGACGAGGATAGGATGAGGAGGAGGATGAGAATAGGATGAG
>NC_032011.1:27862796-27863507 GCF_001865875.1 Lupinus angustifolius | reverse complement strand
GGACGAGGATGAGGATAAGAGGAGGACGAGAATGAGGATGAGGATGAGGATGAGGATAGGTTGAGGTTGAGGATAGGATGAGGACGAGGATGAGGATGTGGATACGAGGAAGACGAGAATGAGGATGAGGATAGGATGAGGACGAGGATGAGGATGAGGATGAATATAGGATTAGGACGAGAATTAAGATGAGGATAGGATGAGGAGTAGAATGAGGATGAGGAAGAGGATGAGGACGAGGATATGATAAGGATAGGATGGGGATAAGGAGGAGGATGAGGATGAGGATAGGATGAGGACGAGAATGAGGATAACGATAGGATGAGGATGAGGATGACGATGAGGATAGGATGTGGATTAGGACGAGAATGATGATAGGATGAGGACGAGAATGAAGATGAGGATAGGATGAGGACGAGAATGAGGATAAGGATAGGATGAGGATGAGGATAGGAGGTGGATTTGGACGAGGATGATGATAGGATGAGGAGGAGAATGAAGATGATGATAGGATGAGGAGTAGAGTGAGGATGAGGAAGAGGATGAGGATGAGGATAGGATGACGACGAGAATGAGGATGAGGATAGGATGAGGACGAGGATGAGGATAGGATGAGATTGAGGATGTGGATTAGAATGAGGATAAGGAAGATGATGAGGATAAGATGAGGACGAAGATGAGGATAAGGAAGATGATGAGGATAGGATGAGG
>NC_032011.1:27862364-27862696 GCF_001865875.1 Lupinus angustifolius | reverse complement strand
GGATGAGGACGAGGATGAGGATAAGAGGAGGATGAGAATGAGGTTGAGGATGAGGATGATGTTAGGATGAGGATGAGGTTGAGGATGAGGATAGGAGGAGGATGAGAGTGAGGATAGGATGAAATAGGAGGAGGACGAGGATTAGGACGATAATGAGGATGAGGGTAGGATGTGGATTAGGAGGAGGATGAGGATAGGATGAGGACGAGAATAAGGAGGAGGGTAGGATTAGGAAGAGGAAGAGGATGAGGATGAGGAGAGGATGAGGACGAGGATAGGATGAGGAGGAGGATGAGGATAGGATGAGGATGACGAAGAGGATGAGGATAGGA
>NC_032011.1:27861871-27862264 GCF_001865875.1 Lupinus angustifolius | reverse complement strand
GAGTAGAATGAGGATGAGGATGAGGATAGGATGAGGAGGAGGATGAGCATAGGATGAGAAAGAGAATGAACAGGAGGATAGGATGAGGAAGAGGATGAGGATGAGGATGAGGATAGGATGAGGAAGTGAATTAGAATGAGGACAGCATGAGGAGGAGGATGAGGATGAGGATAGGATGAGGATGAGGAAAAGGATGAGGTTAGGATGAGGACGAGAATGAGAATGAGGATGAGGATGGGGATAGGATGAGGAGTAGAATGAGGATGAGGATGAGGACGAGAATGAGGAAGAGGATAGGATGAGGATGAGGACGGTGATAGGATGAGGATGAGGATAGGATAAGGATGAGGATGAGGATGAGGATGAGGATAGGATAAGGATGAGGATGAGGAT
>NC_032011.1:27821196-27861771 GCF_001865875.1 Lupinus angustifolius | reverse complement strand
TATATATATATATATATATATATAACATATAATAATATGGATATCAAGATATAATGAAATTTGAGCAATATCATAAAAGTAAAAAAAATGTTCAAGCATTAACAATGCAAACAACATAATAGAAGTTTATCCGAAACCAGGAGAAATTAACATTACAATCAGAAAATCCTAACAACGGATAAGGTCTAAGACTCAGGCTCAGAACTGTCTTCATCAACGTCCATGCTACTCAGCTTAGAAGAGAGACGATGAAGTTCAAACTGGATTTGTTGATTATGTGAATCAAAGGCATCCATCCAGTTAGTGATGTAGCCTCGAAGAGAAATCAACTCATACATAATCATCTTATTTGAAGGAATGACAGCAAATGAGGAAGATTGAGCATGAAACCCAGAAGGTTGAGGTTTAGAAGGATTAGCAGGGGTGGGTTCTGGTTCAGGAGTAGGAGGTCTATCTTTCTTATGCTTGTAAGCCCGGCCATGAAGATCAAATGTGAAGCCCATTTTTTGGATTACATCCAAATCAATGTGGCTTTCACAAGGGTTAAGCGGGACCTTAGTTTCTCTAATAGTATAAACAACGAAATGCTCAAGGATTTTTGTTATGAAGATTGCATATGGCCAAGGGCTTTGGGTTCTTCTTACAGACCACATTTGTCTCATTATCATCAGAGTCCAATTGATTTTCAGATTAAATTTCATAGCATACATCAATTGGAGTTCTATGTCACTTATTTGAGAGTGGTTTGAAAATTTTGGTAAGATCACATAGCTCAGAAAATAATGAAGCAAACAGTCTTCTAGTTTGAGATGTCCAGCAGAAAGGATATATCTATTTTTAATAGTTTCACCATAACCATGTTGCTTAAGCGTTTCTATTTCCTCTTTAGTAATTCTACACAGAGAATAATAAAAATCTTTTCGATCATAGTTTTCCCATTCGCATACAAGGCCGAAGCATGCAATGCTCCCCTGATAGGTATGTTACAGCACAATGAACTCACGGTTTTCAAATCCAAAGTAATGTCTTTTCCTTTTACATAGGAAGTAAGACGATTTTTCCTAAAGTTCATGTTACAGTAAAATAATTTAATCAGTTCAGGATAAATTTCATTTGATTCACAACAGAAATCGAAAAGGTTTTGTTGTCTCAAGAGATAAGGAAATAGAAAATCTTCAAACTCAAAGTTCCCGAGATTATCGTATTTGGGAGTGAAGATAATGCGACCATGGAAATGCTCATCAAAGATTTTATGTTGCTCATCATTTTCTAGAAGTCGCGTTAAGTTAATAGGGTTGGACTCCAAAGATGAAGTTCCTTTGTTCCTTTGAGTCATATTTATGCGTTGCTTCTTTGATCTAGAAGAGGAAGCCATGAATTGAGGTTTTTAAGTTCTTAGGTTTTTGTGTTTTGGAGATTTGGGTTTTTTTTATTTAGGCCACTAAACACGAAAATGATGGTGTAGAAGTGTTTAGAGTTGAAAATATGATATGAATAGACACAAAAATCACCCAAAATGGATCAAAAACGAAGATTTTATAGAGAGAGAATGGTGGCCACGAAGAGAGTTTGAAATGAAGAAGAAGTGACAAAAAAATGGAAATTTCATATAAATACCTGCATAGAGTAATCGGTTACTCACCTTTGAGTAATCGGTTACTCAATTTTAAAAAGAAATTAAGAATTTCAAACAGCAGCATTGAGTAATCGGTTATTGAAACACGCTGTTCAACCCTATAATCAGTTACTCTCCAGTGTAATCGATTACTGACCCTAGAAAATCTCATTTTTAGGCAAAATTAAGCTATGAAAATGATTTTTTTAACTCAAATATTGAAATTTTAAACATAATTAAATACATTTAAGTTCAAGTAGGCATGAAATAGATATAATGAAGCGCACATGTAAACATATATAAGCATTTAAGATAAGTATGCTTCTTCAAGAATGTCTAATTCTCGTCTAATTTTATAGAAAGGTTCTTCTGCCAATGGTTTAGTGAATATATTTGCTAATGGGTTATGAGTATCAACAAATTCTACAGACACATCCTTCTTTTGGACATGGTCCCTAAGGAAGTGATGCCTTATATCAATGTGTTTGGTTCTAGAATGCATAACTGAATTCTTTGTGAGATTTATAGCACTTGTATTATCACATTTTAAAGAAATACAATCCAAGTCTAAGTCATAATCTCGTAATTGTTGTTTGAGTCACAACACTTGGGCACAACAACTACTTGATGCTATATATTCAGCAGTACTTAGGACAACACATGCTTGTTTCTTGAAAGACCAAGAGACTAAAGCATTTCCCAAAATATGGCAAGTACCACTTGTACTTTTCCTCTCAGATTTGTACCCAGTAAAATCTGAATCTGAATATCCAACCAAATCACATATACTTTCTTTTGGATACCACAACCCAACGTTATATGTACCTTTAAGATATTTCATGATTCTCTTAACTGCAACTAAGTGTGATTCATTTGGTTTAGATTGATAGTGTGCACACATACATACACTAAACATGATATCAGGTCTACTGGCAGTTAAATATAAAAGAGATGAAATCATACCTTGATACTTTGATATTTCAATGCTTTTTCCTGCTTCATATGTATTAATGTAAGTACCAGATCCCATATGAGTAGCTATTTGCTTGCAGCCATCCATGTCAAATATTTTTAGTAAGTCTCTGCAATACTTGGATTGACTTATGAAAATGCCATTATCAAATTGTTTGATTTGAAGTCCAAGGAAGTAATTTAACTTCTCTATCATGGACATTTCAAACTCTCTTTGCATCATTTTCCCAAATTCACTACACAAAACCTCATTAGTAGAACAAAAAATAATATCATCTAAATAAATTTGAACAAATAGAGTATGATGATTTATTCTTTTTATAAAGAGTGTAGTGTCGACCTTTCCTTTGTTGAAACCTTTTTCAAGTAGAAATTTAGTTAGACGATCATGCCATGCACAAGGAGCTTGCTTTAAGCCATAGAGAGCTTTCTTTAATTTTAACACATAAGAAGGATGTTTGTAATCTTGAAAACTATGAGGTTGTTCAACAAACACTTCTTCTTGAATGTAGTCGTTGAGGAAAATACTCTTTACGTCCATTTGATATAACTGAAAATTCAAAGAGCAAGCATATGCAAGTAATAGCCTAATAGCTTCAAGTCTAGCAACCGGAGTGAAGGTTTCATCAATGTCTATACCTTCTTCCTGATTGTATTCCATTTGATATAACTGAAAATTCAAAGAGCAAGCATATGCAAGTAATAGCCTAATAGCTTCAAGTCTAGCAACCGGAGCGAAGGTTTTATCAAAGTCTATACCTTCTTCCCTATTGTATCCTTGGGCTACTACTCTAGCTTTATTTCTAACAATAATAGCATTTTCATCAGATTTATTACGAAATACTCACTGAGTTCCAATAACATGCATGTTTTTCGGTCTAGGAACAAGTTCTCAAACTTCATTTCTCTCAAACTGGTTTAATTCTTCTTGCATAGCAAGAATCCAGTGTTCATCCTCGATTGCTTCATCAATCTTAGAAGGCTCTATTTGAGAGACGTAGGTCATGTTTAGACATGCTTTATCAAGCATTCGTCGGTTAGTGATACCCGTATTTAATTCAATAATAATGTTGTCAATAGGATGATCTCGATAAATTCTCCATTATTTTGGTAAATCTGTATGAATATGCTCCTCTTGAGATGGTAGGTTATCATTCATTTTCAATTGCTTAGTATCAGTTGTAGGTTCAATAATATAAATTTCATTTGAGGATGAACTTGGCAATTCCTCCTCATCGTGAGTTAACCTATCCTTTATTTCAAGATTGGTTTCATCAAAAAATACATGAATGGATTCTTTCATGGCTAGAGTTATTTTTATTAAAAACTCTATAAGCTTTACTCGTAAGAGAGTAGCCTAGGAAGATGTCTTCATCAGCTTTTGCATCAAATTTGCATAAGTTATCATTACCATTATTCAAAACAAAGCATTTACAACCAAATACATGCAAATGAGAAATGTTTGATTTTCTACCTTTGAAGAGTTCATAAGGGGTTTTCTTAAGAATTGGTCTGATAAGAACTCAGCTTGAAACATAACATGCAGTACTTACTGCATCAGCCCGGAAATATTTTGGGAGGTTAGTTTCATTCAACATTGTACGAGTCAGTTCTTCTAAGGACCAATTCTTTCTTTCTACAACACCATTTTGTTGTGGTGTTCTAGGAGCAGAAAAATTGTGACTGGTGCCAAGATCATCACATAATTCTTCAAAAAAAGAGTTTTGAAATTCTCCTCCACGATAATTTCTTATAGCATCATTCTTATGAACTAAGAAGAGTGTCCAAGTGTATCTCGAAAAATCATCTATTATAACAAGAGCATAGTAGTTATCACCATAACTTTTTGTTCTTGAGGGGCCAAACAAGTCCATATGTAGTAACTGCAATGGTCTATCAGAAGAAACCATATGGTTAGGTTTAAAAGAAGTTTTTGTTTCTTTACCCATTTGGCAAGCACTGCATAGTTTGTCTTTAAAAAAATTCATTTTAGGTAAACCAAAAACTAAGTCTTTCTTAATAAGATTATTCAAATGGTCCATATGTATATGAGCAATTCTCCTATGCCACAGCCATACATCATGATTATCATTTGCAACTAAACATGTTATTGGTAAAGATGAATCTATGTCAATCATATATATATATATTGTACATCCTTTTACCAACAAGTTTAGAGTCTTGAGTGTTCTTACTTTCAATGATGCACTTATCTGGGTAGAAGGCCACATAGAAGCCTTTGTCACATAATTGGCTTATGCTCAAAAGGTTGTACTTGAGTCCTTCAACATATAGTACACCTTCTATAGTTGTTGAGGGTGGTTTTCCGATTCTACCAACTCCAAGAATTTTTCCCTTGTTGTTATCATCATAAGTGACACATCCTTTGTCCCTTGGAGTGAAGACAAAGAACTTCTTTCTATCGCCCGTCATGTGTTTTGAGAAGTCGCTATCCAAGTACCGTAAGTTGCAGGCAGCTCTCAAATTTTCCTACACAACAATTTAAGTTGTATTAGGTACCCAATATTCTTGGGGTTCTACATAGTTAGTACATTTCTCAACCCATTTAAAATGACATAGGGGTAGACCATATTTTCTAATTTTACACGTATTTGGTATGTGTCCAAGGTCCTTGCAATATGTATATGTGGGTTGATGATCATGTATCATAGATTTATTTTTACTATTTTTAAAAACATGGATATTTTGTTTTTCAAAGTTTATCTTAGTTGGGACACTTTGTTTCTTAGAAACATGGCTTTTTGAATAGCCAAGACATCTTGAGCCTATCTTTTCCAAACTTTTACTACTCTTGTTCATTTTATTAAGTTCAAGACTCAAATTTGAACCTTTATTTTCAAGAATAATACAATTTTGACATGAAGATGATGATGGTTTCTTTCTAAATGCATCTAAATCAGTTTTTTGTTTTAGAAACATTTTAGTAAGTTTGACATATTCATCATGCAAGTCGTTGAAAGCAGATTGCAATTCAGAAGAATATAGTTGAGTGTCGTTTACCTCTTCATCATCAGAATGATGAGATGCTATTAAAGAGAGATGTGATTGTTCCTCATTTTCAGGTTCAGAGGCGGAACTAATATCGTTGTCTTCCCAAACAATATAGGTTCTTCGTCCATTCTTTGTTTCATTCTTCCCTTTGAATGAATTTTTCTTTAGATTAGGACAATCCCTCTTCATGTGACCAGTCTTGCCACATTCAAAGCATGTGAAATTTTGGTTGGAAATTGAGGCGTCATCATTCTTAGTGAATTTCCTTGTTTGTCCATTTCTAGCACATTTGTTCCTCTTGAGGAACATGCTGAATTTCTTCACAAAAAGACTTATGTCTTCCA
The DNA here is from genome assembly GCF_001865875.1 of Lupinus angustifolius. NCBI lineage: Eukaryota > Viridiplantae > Streptophyta > Magnoliopsida > Fabales > Fabaceae > Lupinus > Lupinus angustifolius. The sequence continues at coordinate 27,855,828 of NC_032011.1, read as the reverse complement.
TCTCTTCATTATCAGATTCATCTTCTGATGATTCGAATTTGTCAACTCTAGCCTTGAGAGAGATATTCTTCATTTTCTTCTCCTGCTCTTCATGTTGGTCAAGTTGGTTGAGTTCTAGTTCGTGTTCCTGCAATTTTCCAAATAACGCAGCCAAAGACATTTTCGATAAAGTTTTCTTTTCAGAAATGGTCGTTACCTTGGGTTGCCATGTTTCGGTGAGTGATCTTAGACATTTTAAGTTCAAGTCGTTATTTGATAGGACCTTACCAAGAGCAAGAAGATGATTTGTGAGATGAGTAAATCTCTTTTGAAGATCTAGAATCTTCTCTCCTGGTTTCATACGAAACATTTCGTATTCTTGAGAAAGAGTATTGAGTCTAGATCTTTTTACCTCCTTCGTTCCTTCATGTGTAGTCTCTAGAGTATCTCGCATTTCTTTCGTAGATTTGCAGTTTGATACTCTAAAGAACTCATCAATGTTCTTTTATACCGGTTGTTGGGAATGCTTGAAATATGTTATTATATTAGTCTCACATTGTCTAGTATTGGAATAGAGTAGAGTAATCAATGTTATATATTGGACTCAGGTCCCTTTTTATAATGTGCACCAGATATAAGCACCTAATAGAAACACTCAATGGGCAGGTGGGCCCATGGGTGTGCTAGGGTTTGTAATCTTTATTCTCTAATAATATCTTTGTAGCCTCTCAGCGCTCCCGGGGACGTAGGCACAATTGGCCGAACCCCATTAACAAATTCTCTTGTTTCTTATGTTCTATTTATTCTATGCCTTTATTTGATTGCTTTTGGCCAAAGCTGCACAACGATCGCTTCCGCTGCACCAACACTGGTTCACCTTCTTGTCCATCGAAGGCTATGTTCAGTACTCTTGCAGCACTTTTCCACTAAAGATTATGAGTTGCAATTACAATATCTCATCTCGATATCTCTATGTATCTTACACACTCCTTAATCCATATTCACCTTTGGAAAATACCTTTCCAAGTGATTCTAATCCCCTTTCTTATCACACCTCGTGAAAGAAAATATTCTGCAATAATAATGAAGAATGTTCAATAATGGCGGAATTGTCATTACAAGTATGAAAGTGATGTAACTTGCAATCCAAACAACTCTTTTGTATACTTAGTAATAATGCTCACTATGTTTGTAAAACTTTTGAAACAATTACTTCAAGTAACTCAAAAAAATTCTCTTTTGAAAGTTTAAGAACTGAGTGTAAAAAATGCAGAAAAATAGTAAGAGAATTTTCAAAGTTTGTGTGAGAGTTGTATGAAAGTTGTGTGTGGTGATTGTGATTTTCAATGCCTTTATATAGGCTTTCCAATCAGCCAAAATGTCTCTTTGAAATGGTAGAAATTGATTGGATTGAAAACATGTTTGTTGGGTTGAAACTCATTCACTTTGAATTTGAAAAACTGGTGCAACAATTCTCAGTAATTGATTACAACATTGAGTAATCGATTGCTCAAATGTTCTGCCACTGAACATTTATTTTTGATCGATTACAACAAGTTGAGTAATCGGTTACTCAACTTTAATAACACTGGTAATTTGTTACTCAAAGACAATAATGGATTACTCTGATCAGTTTTAAGTTGGATAACTCTTTTCTCACATTCGTAACATGTTACTTAGATGAAGTAACCTGTTACACACTATTTTTGAAAATTGTTTTAAGTATTTTAAAGTGTTTCAATTTTCTTTTAAAAATCGTTTGAGCATTACTACTATTGTATAATCAAGAGTATATGATATAAATACCTATTTTAGACTTAGACTAAAAATCTTAAATATCTTGAAACTTGAATCTTCATTGTCTTCATTGGTATTCTTCATTTTCTTCTTTTTGATGATGTTGGTGTCTTCATCAAAACCGTGTCAAAGTGATGAGCAAAGATCTTCTTCACACATATCTACCATTGAGTCTACAACAATTATTCCAATAATGACAAATTTGACCATTGTAACACATCTCTATTTGTTTTAAAAGCTAAAATAACTTTTGGTTGTGGGTTCTTTTGACACATTAAAAAGCTATGAGTTGGTGAACTTCATTGACACTCACTCTACAATTACTGATATCAATTTACCTATGCCAACTAAACTACCCATCTCTCTTTGCAGCTACACTTCCATCATGGTATGTTCTACTACCTTGCTTGAGGAAGATACAATATCATTTGTTAGTGTTATTACTATAGAAATGATGATATATCATATATTGATCAACGAACAAAGATTTTTAATTGGGAAGTTACCTATGATATTATTTTCTATTAATGCAAAAGGAAGATAAGGTGATTATGATGATTGATGATAGCTTTATATAATTCACTCCACAGTTTGGTGCATCTCCTAATGTGAGTCTTTTGATGCCATTGTAATCATTGTTTGTGCATTCTTTAGTACCCTGAGCATTTAACACTTATTATAATATTTATGAAACAAATGTCTTCAACAACCCTATCCATATATAAAACAACTAAAAACACATTAAGGTGGAATGTGATTTCTCTAATTTCATCATCAACATCTCATGATAAATAAAAGAGGGCAGACATGAAAATACAATGACTGCAAAAGCCTCTAATCTGATAAGTTTTTTAGCTTTTGTTTAGATTTTTATTGATTAGATTCATTATATATGTGATGGGTCTATTATTAGTTTATTGAAAAAGTAAAGTTTTATTACATTTTTGATATTTTTTGTTATAAACAAAAAAATTCATTTTCGTAATCTCATTCTCCGGCTGATATTAAAAAACCTAATAATTTGTATGATGGAAGTTAAATAAATAAATTAAGGAAGAAGACTTTTAAAACATGGAGTAATATATCATGTGATTAGGTATGCATATACTAAATTAATAAACAACAGAGATCATATGTTCTTAAGAGTGTTTTAAACCAATTAAATACTATGATATAAATAAAAGGAAAACTTTAAAACAAATAATATTATTATATTACTTATTAAAATCTAATTGATTTGAGATGAAATACATTAAAAACAAGTGATCTTTTGGAAAAAACAAAAGTAGCTAATAGAGATAAAAATAAATAAATAAGAGATATGACACAACTTGGCCCACACCCTAGATATGCATCTAGAAACAGTTGACTTTAACCATTGTTTTTTATATAACTAATGTATCCTCTTAACTAATTCATTTCTATCATTTCCTAAAATTCAACTTTTTAACCTTGTAAGATATTACATGGAAAATTAGTAAAACCTTAAACCAATATCCTAATTTTACCCTCTTCATTTCAATTCCAATTCATATCTCTAATATATATATATATCTATCGATAATATAAGAGTTTTTTAGATTATTACTATATTATTTATTTTCATTCATCAATAATTATTAAATAAAAGTAATATAGACAAATTATAGATGATGTGTTGATTATATATAAAAATTTACTATCAAATGGAGAAGAGAATGTAATTTTTCCCTTTAGTTTTAAGGATGTTATCGTGATAAACATGAAGATACGAGTGTCATTACAAATGATATTTTCTTTGTTTTTTGGCATCACTTTTCTCTCCATTATTGAAGAGGGAAGTAATCATTTTTAATAAAAATGTCATCTAATTATGTATTAAGAATAAAAATGTTCAATTATATTATATTTTCTCTCTTGTTTTAAGTGTATTTAAGAATAAAAATGTTCAATTATATTATATTTTCTTTCTTGTTTTAAGTGTATGGAGAGAATCCCATACCTGAATTAATACCCTCCATGCTGTGTTGGATTAACTCATAATCTCTACCCTGCATCTCAAACAAACACAAAACAACACATTTTCTCTCATCATTTTCCTCAAAATCAAAATCTCAAACCACCCAAAATATTAAAAAGAAGCATGCTTGATCTAAGAACCCACCAACCCACAAACTCGTTTCACTTATCTGATGGAACCAGACACAGAACAAACAATTACTATGATGATACATGGGAAGACACAAACCGTTTATGGTTATCAAAAGGTGTTTTTGATGCTGATGAATCTGATATTTGTTCACCTCCTTTATGGAAAACAAGCCCTTCATCAAGTCCCAAAGATGAAGAAAATAACGATTATAGAAGTCTTTCTCCTAAGTCAAGAAAAGAAGCCATTGTGAAAGGCCAAAGAGAACTCATGGAGATGGTTAAGAACATGCCTGAGTCAAACTATGAACTTTCCTTGAAGGACCTTGTGGATAATCACCACCAAAGTGTGGATTCTAGACAAGAGAAAAAGGTGGAAGAGAAGAATAAGAGTGGTGGTGGTAGTGGAAGAAGGGTGGTGGTTGTTGATAAGATGGGAAGTGTGAAGAGAAAAAATGGTGTGAAAGTTGATCATGGTGATGGGTTTTATCTGAAAATGGTGTTTCCATTTGCATTAAGGTCTAAGGATAAGAAGAATAAGATGAGTATGAAGGAGATTAATTCAAAAGTTTCAGCAAAACCATCATTGGGTTTTGAGAAGGAGTGGTGGAAGAAAAGCACTTCAGCTAGTAAGGAAAGTGATAGTGGTGTATGGAGTATCAATAGTGGAAGCATGAAAAGTAGTTCCGGTAGTAGCAGTAGTAGCAGGTATGTTCCAAGAAATGAGGGTTTATGTACAATTATCCATGATGTGCTGTTCAATGTTCTACTGTCCCAAACATATCCAAACTATCAAAATATGTTATATCAGTTAAAAAAATTAAATATTTATGACTTTTTATATTTTTACTTTATTTTGATTGGTTTGTGATAGACTTGGGATAGTAGATCTTATCAAAAAGAAACTACAGTTTGTTAGTGCATTTTTGTGTGTTCTATTAAGCACAGAATAGCTTTAAAGCAACCAAGTGTTAACATTTTGAGTAACAGGTTAATTGGGAGACAAATTATGAATAGTAACTATATTATTTGTGATGAATATAACATTAATACAATATTAACTTGAATGTGTAATATCATTGTTTATCATCATAGGTACTAATTAATTCTTGTATGTAATGCAGGCATGAAAAGAGTGGTGGTCATTGCTGGTATTTCATTCGCAGACCCAAAAGCCAAACAAAAAAATAAGAGATGCCTATAGCTATGATGAACCTCAGTTATATATGGTCTGATGCATATTCATGTAATGAAAATGATACATTGAGATTTAATCATCATAAATTCCTCACAAGATCCTATGCAAGCCATAGAACAATTGTTACATTTTGTTTCACTGTTCTGAATGATCTAAATGAGTTTACATTGGAATATCTAGGAAAATTTGTGAGCATATTTGAATTTATTTCAAGTGTGTCATGACGTTTGATGTAATTAGAGTTTTACTGATGTTTAGACATGACTTGGCTGTTGTATAAGCAAGTGCAAAGATGAATAGTGTGTTTATATACATGTATGTACTTTCATCTAGGAATTCCAAAAACAGTTTAGTATTGTTGATTTGTATAGTATGTTAGAATAAAATAAGGAGATAAGTTCTTTCCGTCACTAAAATCATGATATGTGTCTTATTTAATAATTTTCTAGAAAAATATTTCTAAAACTAAATAAAATAGTACACATATCATACTTTTATTGACTGATTATCTCATTTTACGGAAATATACTTTATTTTCCAATCTTAAATGCCAAAGCTACTGTGATACTTTTAATTGCTTTTAATAGAAATATGATATGTATTTATATTGTTAATAAATGTTTGAAGGGTTACTTAAGATTACTTTGTGTTAACCTTCTTTAAAAGATTGAGTATTGAATATTGACTAAAAGAAAAAGATAATAAAAAACTTTCTTGAGCTAAACAAAAATGAGATGGTTAGAGATCATCTTGAAGAAATAGAGAATTTTTAGCCAAGTAAAAGAAGTTACTATGGTGAAACCAACATTAATGCTCTTTTCCTTTGGCCATATAACCTTCAAGAGCTTTGGCTATAAATAGGAGTGCTCCAAGCCATTGTAAGACACTCCAAGCCATTGTAAGACATATCAAATACCTTAGTTTAGTGCATATTTTCTCTTCTTGTTCTCTTGTTCTAAGATTGCGAGGAATATTTGAGTGTTTGAGAAATACTTGAGTGAAAGTGAAATTGGGTGTACTTGGGTTTTGGGAAGTGACCGAAACACTTGTAATTCTCTTTTATTATAGTGGAATAATCTTTGTTGCTCTTCAGCCATGGACGTAGACAAATTGTCAAACCACATTCAATTTTCAGTGTCATTTTCTCTATTATATTTTATTTATGGGTCTCCCGCTTTAACAAACTGGTATCACAGCTCATAGAGCTCTCGCATGCTAAGCCATACGATTTAAAAGAAAAATCTTAGTATGCTTTGTGTTTGCAGCATTGTCTGATCTTACACACCAGAAAATAATTATTCTTGTTACTAGAAAAATATAGTAGTGTGAAAGTGTATGTCTATGAAAGTTCTGTGTTACGAAAGACATGGTAGTTAAGCGTGTCTGTTAAGACTCACCTCTCTTTCCTGAGAACTTTCCTGGTGTACCTTCACGGACTACAACATTGTTCCAATATCCGATTATCATGGCGAGTGCTAAATTTGATTTGGAGAAATTTAATGGAGAAAATGATTTTAACTCATGGCGACTGAAGATGAAAGCTCTACTAGTTCATCAAGGGTTGAGAAAAGCCTTGGAAGGTATAAACAAGCTACCATAGAGTCTGACCGAGAACGAGAAAGAGGAAACCTTGGAAAAAGCACATACTGCAATTTTGTTGTGCTTGGGAGATGAAGTTCTACAAGAAGTGTCAGATAAATCTACAGCTGCTTCATTATGATTGAAGCTGAAAAGCCTTTATATGATGAAGTCGCTCACTAACATACTATATTTGAAGAAAATAATATATAATCTTCAAATGCAAGAAGGAAAGCCCATAAAAGATCATCTTGAGGAATTTAACAAAATTATTCTTGATCTAAAGAATATCGACATTAAAATTAAAGATGAAGACCAAACAATTCTTCTACTATGTTCCCTTCCAAGTTCTTACGAGCACTTCATCGGCATCCTGATGTATGGTCGAGAAGATCTAACCTTGGACGAAGTGAAGGCGGCGTTGCACTCAAAAGAACTAAAGAAAAGAGTATCTGATTCAAGATCTAAAGGCTCAGGTAGAAGTCTTTTTACTAGAGGAAGAACAGAGATGCGAAATCAATTTGGTGAAAGAGGAAAATCTAGGTCCAATTCTAAAGCAAAACCTAGAAAGTAAAAATGTTTTCACTATCACAATGAGGGACACATAAGAAAGAATTGGTCAGAGCGCAAAGGTAAGGAAAAGATTTATGAATATGGAGATGCAGCTGTAGCAAATAGCTATGAGAGTGCAGATGCACTAATAGTCTCAGAACACGACTCAAAAGATGAATGGATACTTGATTCTGAATGCTCGTATCACATGTGTTCCATGAAGGATTGGTTTTCCATTTACCAACCCTTAGATGTGGGCAAGGTCCTTCAAGGAAATAATGTTCCCTGCAAGGTCCTCGACATCGGCATAATTAGAATCAAGATGTTCGACGGAATCGTAAGGACGTTGACAAATGTAAGGCATGTTCCAAAATTGAAGAAAAATCTGATTTCCTTGGGAACACTAGATTCAAAAGGTTATAGCTACAAAGGTGAAGGTGAAGCTATAAGAATATCTAAAGGCACTATGATTGTAATGAAATGAAAGAAAGAGAATAGTCTCTATATATTACAAGAAAACACAATCACGGGTGTTGATGTTGTTTCCTTAACATCTGATTCTGATGTCACCAAACTATGACATTTGAGAGTGGATCGTGTTAGTAAAATAGGTCTACCTGAGTTGGTCAAACAAGGATTATTATGCGGTCAACAAGTCAGGAAGATAGACTTTTGTGAACATTGTGTTTTCGGAAAGAAGTGTCGGATAAAATTCAATGTTGCAGTTCATCGAACAAGAGACACATTGGATTATGTACATTCTGACTTGTGGAGTCCTTCCCAAGGTGGTAGCAGATACATGTTAACATTCATTGATGACTATTCAAGGAAGGTATGGATCTTCGTTTTGAAACACAAAAGTGAAGCATTTGTCAAGTTCAAATAGTGGAAAACCTTGATCGAAAAGCAAATCAGGAGAAAGATCAAGAGACTGAGAATTGACAATGGTCTAGAATTATGCAGCGGGGAATTCAGAATTTTTTGCAATGATCACAGTATTGTTAGACATATACCGTGAGACATACTCCACAAATAAATGGACTTGCAGAACAAATTAACAGAACCTTACTTAAAAGGACAAGATATATGTTGTCAAATTGCCAAAAGAATTTTGGGTGGAAGGTGTCAATAAAACTTGGTACTTGATTAACAGATGTCCATCAACGACCATTGGTTTCAAAACTCTAGAAGAGATGTGGTCGAATATTCCGACAAATTATGAAAAATTGAGGATATTTGGTTGTCCTGCATATACTTATAACAAAGAAGAAAATTTTTGATGGAAAAGTATTGAAATGTATTTTTCTTGGATATCCTGATGGTGTGAAAGGATATAAGTTATGGTGGCCAGAAAAAGAAAATGCATCATTAGCAGAGATGTTAAGTTTAATGAAGTTGAAATGCTAAAACATCATAAAGAGTCATCAAGTGAAAATGAAGATCCTAATATCTTGGAGAAGGTAGAGTTCGAGGTAGAGGCAACAAAAGAAAAAACACTTGGTCAAGAAGAAGAAGTTTGTGATGCATGTATTGATGCTGATATCTTCCAATTGCAGCATTATCAGTTGGCTAGGGACAAACAAGAGGAGACATATAAAACAAGAGGTGTCATACGCTCTAAATATGCTAATGATATCAGCAATAGTGGATCACACTCATATGAAGAAGTTATCAATAACAAAGAAGCTTCCAAATGGATTTCTACCATAACATAGGAAATCGAGTCTCTTCATAAGAATCATACATGGGTTCTTGTGAAGCGGACGAAGGCTAAAATATTGATGGATGTAAATGGGTCTTTAAGAATAAGGAAGGAATCCCTGGGGTTGAAGATGAAAGATTCAAAGCGCGATTAGTGGCTAAAGGTTTTACACAAAGAGAAGGTATTGATTTCAATGAAGTTTTCTCTCTTGTGGTAAAACATAGCTCTATTCGCATCCTACTTGTCATTGTAGCTAAATTTGATATAGAACTTGAGCAACTAGATGTCAAAACGAAATTCTTGCATGGTGAGTTGGAGGAACAAATCTACATGAAACAACCCGAATGATTTGAAGTTCCAGGGATGAAAGATCATGTTTGCTTGTTGAATAAATCTTTATATGGCCTAAAAAAATCTTCCAAACAATAGCATCGACAATTTGACACCTTTATGCTTGAAAATGGTTATTTTAGAAGTAAACATGATAGTTGCATCTACTTCAGAAGCTTGCAAATAAGTCATTCATCTATTTGTTTTTATATGTTGATAACATATTGATCGCATGTAAAAATATGTCAGAAATAAGAAACTTGAAAGCTCAATTGAGCTCAGAGTTTGAAATGAAGGACTTATGAGTTGGAAAGAAAATTTTGGGAATGGAGATTCGGAGGGATAGAAAAGATGGGACATTCTTTCTGTCACAAAAGAAGTACATTGAGAAAGTGTTGGGACGCTTTGACATGCAAAATGCTAAACTAGTCATTACTCTATTGGCGACTCATTTCAAACTTTCAATGGCCTTGTATCCACAAATTGAGAATGAAAAAGAGGAGATACCAAGTGTACCTTATGCTAGTGTGGTTGGCAGTCTCATGCATGCATTGTGTGCTCTAGACCACATATTGCACATGCAGTAAATGTGGTAAGCAAATATATGGCAAGTCCTAGTAAATTTCACTAGAAATATGTTAAGTGGATTGTGCTACTCGAAAAGGTACCACAAATATAGGGCTTTTGAATGGAAAAGTCAAACATGTTGGAGGCAAGATCGTCGGATATGTTGACTCATATTATGTTGGAGATCTAGATAAGCGAAGATCACTCACCAGATATATCTTTACACTCTATGATTGTACCGTTAGTTGGAAAGCAACACTACAATCAATTGTTGTTTTGTCTATAACTGGAGCTGAGTACATCGCAGTAACAGAAGCTGTAAAGGAAGCCATCTGAGAGAAATGACTAATTGAAGAGTCAGCATACAACTCGAAGAAACAATCATCTACTGCGATAGTCAAAGTGCTATACATCTGACAAAGAATTCAATGTATCATGAAAGAACTACACATATTGATGTTCAGATGCACTTTATCAGATATATTGTGGAGAAAAGAGTTGTTAGAATGAAGAAAATACTCACTATAGATAATCTTGTGGACATGATGACAAAGACAGTTCCAACAACCAAGTTCATACATTTTATGGACTTGATCACATGATTGATGTTTAGAATCTCTAGTGGGCATCAAGAAGAGTAATAGGAGAATAACTATGATAGCCTTTTAGCTAAGGTGGAGATTTAGTGAATATTGACTAAGACAAAAAATATAAAGAAAAGACTTTCTTGAGCCAAACAAAAAGGAAATGGCTAGATATCATCCTGAAGAAAGAGAGAATTTGTAGCCAAGTAAAAGAAGTGGTTATGGTGAAACCAACATTGATGCTCTTTTTCTTTGGCCACGTAACCTTCAAGAGTTTTGGTTATAAATAGGAGTGATTCAAGCCACTGTAAGACACACCAAATACTTTTTAGCGTAGTGTATATTTTCTCTTCTTGTACTCTTATTCTAATATTGTGATGAATATTTGAGTGTTTGAGAAATACATGAGTGAAAGTGAAATTGGGTGTATTTGGGTTATGAGAAGTAAGTGAAACACTTGTAATTCTCTTTTATTATATTGGAATAATACTTGTTGCTCTTTAACCATAGGCATAGCCAAATTATCGAACCACATTAAATTTCTAATATTATTTTTTCTATTATATTTTCTCTATCTCAAAGAAAATAACAAAAAGGTGAGGTAAAATGCAACTAATAACACGCATAATGTTGAGCACCGGAATCACTAAATGCTATATAAAGCCAATGTTTTGAAGAGTTTCCTCCATAATGCTCCAACTCAATCTATAATAGTCCTTTGAAAAATCAAGTTTGGTGGCTATATATAAAGCTTCCTTTGCCTTTCATCATATGAATAATCTCTCGTCCAATAAGGTTGTTATTCATGTTGTGCTTCCCAGGTATAGCTATATACCAGGAGTTATGCAATGTGTTACAACTTTATGTTGTTTTTAAATCTAATTTGCCAAGACTTTACTGTGATGTTATATTATAGGAGTAAAGATCAATGGTTTCATTTCGTATCTCAACCTAATTAAAAAATGATACTTCATTAAAAAAATTATAAAAACATAAACTATAATTCTTATATTATTTATTAGAATTTAATTAGTTAAAAAGACGAAAATATAATTTTTTTTAGGATATATAATATTTATGGCATATAGATAGACAATAGAAATAAGGAAGTAGCTCAAGATTATCCAACTTGGAAGTTATCATAGTTTAATTCATCTCACCAATCATCACAGGATTATTAAAAAGATCATTCACAAAATTGCATATTAAATAAGGATTTAAGATGTATATATTGATAGTGTAACTGTTATTTACATTGTCACTAAATTATTCACCGTTGATTTATTAACTATTATTGACTCTTAAAAGTAATACAAATCAATGTTAAATGACTTTACACTATAAGTATGTCAGTGCACAAATTTTAAACTTATTAATTAATCTTATGTCACTATGTTATAATTATTCTTAATTATCTTTATTGCATAATCAAGTAACCATTGACCAAGTTGTGGACATCATTCTCCTACCCATTAGCCAATCACATCCTTTCGTCAACATTATTAATTGACATTCTTCATAGTTGTATTAAAAAATCAATAATTGTATTAAAAAGTAATTTGTTTAAAAAAGTATTATTTATCATAAATATGTGAGTAAATTACACTCACACCCCTGAGTTTTAGTAAAATTACACAAATCACTCCTCACTTTTTTATACCTACACAAACCTCCCCTAGTTTTATACTTTCGTTACACTGACCACCCCCTGTATAAGAAATAAGTGTAATTTTTTAAGCAAAAAAATGTGATAAATACAATTAAGTTAAACAAAACATGATATATTGTGTAGACAAGTCTAAATAATATACAAATCAATGTATCTTTATTATTTTTGGTTCGTTACACTACATTATAAGAGTGATTTAAACAACATTTCTTTATAATTGTTGATGCATTTTGTTAACAAAAAATAATAAAGATACATTGATTTGTATATTATTTAGACTTGTCTACACAATATATCATGTTTTGTTTAACTTAATTGCATTTATCACATTTTTTGTTTAAAAGATTACACTTATTTCTTATACAGGGTTGGTCAGTGTAATGAAAGTACAAACAAAACTAGAGGAGGTTTGTGTAAGTTTAGAAAAGTGAGAGGTGGTTTGTGTAATTTCACTAAAACTCAGGGGGTGTCAGTGTAATTTACTCTAAATATGTCAATCATATTACATTTTAAAAATAAAAAAGCAACAACTCTACTTTGGAACTAGTTAAAACTAAACAAAAAAGCTATAACATTCATTTCAGAAGTAGGTTGGTTAGTCATTCACATCTTAAAGTAGAAGGTCACATTTATTATCTTAAATGTCTACCACACTTGTACTTTTCATTTTTCATTTGTCGACGGTAAAACATTAATTAAATATTCTTTAACTTTATATTTTATAACTAATAAATACATAAATTGAGACATGTGACTATTTATAATATGTACATATTAGTCCATTGATTTTCCAAGATTCAATGGTGGTTCTTATACTAAAAATAAGTTGAATTTAATTTAATATATAAAGTCAAAACATGGTGTAACTTCTACCATGTGTAATTTTCATTTCCTATTTTGTCTTTCACGTTATTTAATTTTTACAAAAAAAAACCATATGATTCTAATTAATCACCACCAACACATTAATTAACCACGTCTCTCACCTTAAACTATACAATATCATAAACACACAAAAATTATAGTATAAAGTACATTGAATACAACAAATATATGAAAACATGAAATATATAAAAACTAAATGTTTACCGTACAATATTGACCGGCAGGCATGAAGTGTCTGTACACACTAGTATAAAAAAATGCAATAATACCATAAAAGTTATTTTGATGTATTAATTGTTATTAACTCTAAATAATAAGATTAGCTTAGAATAGCAGAAGAAGTGAGTTCTAGAGAGAGCAATTAGCAGAAGAAGTGAGTACGAAATAGTGTTGATTTGATCTTGTTTTCTTAATCTCATCTCAGTTTCTGATCTTTCTCTCTCTATAGATTTGCATATTCCAATTCCACTTCTCATTTCTGATTCCCGAATTCAATTCAAGTCAATCATGTGAGTTTTCTTTCTCTACTTGTAATCATTTCGGGTTTTAGCTTCTATTCATTTTTCGATCTCTTCCCTATCCTTTTCTTCACCACTCTCTTTCTTCAGCTTCTGTTCCTTAATCCTTAACCTTCTTTGACTTCCATTAATGATCAATATGATCTTCTTCTTTGGACCCTTTTTATTTTCCTTGTCATATTATAAAGGATTCGGAATTTTACATTTCCTTTATTATTTTACATATTTTTTTCTCGATTTCTAGCTACCCTGGTATCTTATTTTCTAGGAATTTATTTACCAATGCTTGTTTTTTATTATAATTTTCGATAAAATAATTGATTTAGCTACCCTTTGTTTAGTTTAAGCGACTCTAGGAAAGTGATCTTTTGAGAAGCTAAAAAAATATAGCCCAAGAAAGCTGAGCTCAACCAAACAAATCCACTAGTGTTGGAAAATTTTGATTTTTACTTATTTTGTGGGGAAAAAACTTCAACAAACCAGCCTTTGATATTTGGAACTTTGATATTTGGAACTTTGATATTTTGAAGTCTAGATTGTTAAAACAACAGATCATATTATTGCTAGCATTTGATTTGGTATTATATTGCTTTGTGATTTTCTTCTTCCTAGATTGACTTATTGATATTGTTAGTCACAATTTGGCCTTTGATTTGCAGAAGATTGAAAGTAAAGGCTAAAGAAGATTTGACTCACTGGATCCAGATAGACATGGCTAATAACGCGGCTGCGTGTGCTGAGAGAGCAACTAGTGACATGCTCATTGGTCCTGACTGGGCAACTAACATTGAGTTGTGTGACATTATTAATATGGACCCAAGGTATTCACTTTGTTTCTTTACTAGTGACAAGCCTATTGCTTGAACTGTATGCTATATGGGTATAAGAGTATTATGACCAAGGTTTAAATCTGGGTCTTTGACCGTTATAGACACCAATGTGGAAAGGTTTTAGGAGTGTCTGAAACCATATCATGACCACAATTGTGGCTGCATCGGCTGCATTTGTCCGTAATTGTCTGAAACATCAGTGTTTTTGGACTTTCCAAAACCACTATTGCAACCGCTATTTAAAATATCGATTATGATAAATCTTTTTGATTTATGATGTTCCTGATCAGCTTTATTAAAATAACTATTTTTGCAGGCAAGCAAAAGATGCATTAAAAATACTTAAGAAGCGTTTGGGAAGTAAAAATCCCAAAATACAACTTCTGGCTCTTTTTGTAAGTATTTCTATTCTTTTACTTCAGATGATTATTGAGTTTATCATGCATGCACTTGGATTTAATGGATTAAATTATGTGCTATTAGTAGGGTAGTACGGTTCTACTTTTTTAAAAATTAACTTATGTAAGAATCCTTATTGTTGCATTTTTAGTCTGCTGTGGTTATGAGATATTATCTGTATCTATATATTTGTATAGGAGGTACCTGACATGGGTACTTTATATTGGAAATATGTAATAATTCTTGTAGGCACTGGAGACCCTTAGTAAAAATTGTGGTGAAAGTGTATTTCAGCTGATAGTTGAGCGGGATATCTTGCATGATATGGTTAAGATAGTGAAGAAAAAGGTATTTTTTTTTTAACACAGTATATTTCTTTAACACATGATATTTCTTTAACAGTTCACCATGTTCCTTTTGCAACTGTATTTTGGAAGCACAAGACTTTGTTATCCACTTTTGCATTTTTTTAAATCTAATTTTACAGCCGGAGTTAAATGTGAGGGAAAAGATACTGATTTTAATTGATACGTGGCAAGAAGCTCTTGGGGGCCCAACTGGAGTTTATCCCCAGTATTATGCAGCATATAATGAATTAAAGGTGACAGCTCTTGTGCATCTAGATAATACTTTCTGATCTTCAATTTATATTTTGCAAGCAATAATTCTATTTAAACTGATTTGCATTGAGAATCTATTGTTGTGCATTTTACCATGATAAAACTCAATATTTTCTTACTGTCATGTTACTTTTTCTGCCTTCCTGCAACATACTCTTGTAGATGTCCTGTTAATTCAGGACTAATTAGCCTGTTCTCATCAGTTTCTCCCCAGTATTTTTAATAAGATTGTTGTTCAAACTTCATACAACTCCCTAGTCCCTACATGCTCTAATTTATGGGTGAACAAAACCCCAGCCCCTCAGAAAAACATGCATGCGCATATAATGTATCAAGATGCACTGTTCAAAACTGCATATCATTAAATTGTTGTTTTTTTCTCAGAGCTAAAACATTGATATTTTGTTTCTCTAAATTTATTATTTCTAATAATTAACAGAGTTCTGGAGTTGATTTTCCGCCACGAATGCTATATGGGTATAAGAGTATTATGACCAAGGTTTAAATCTGGGTCTTTGACCGTTATAGACACCAATGTGGAAAGGTTTTAGGAGTGTCTGAAACCATATCATGACCACAATTGTGGCTGCATCGGCTGCATTTGTCCGTAATTGTCTGAAACATCAGTGTTTTTGGACTTTCCAAAACCACTATTGCAACCGCTATTTAAAATATCGATTATGATAAATCTTTTTGATTTATGATGTTCCTGATCAGCTTTATTAAAATAACTATTTTTGCAGGCAAGCAAAAGATGCATTAAAAATACTTAAGAAGCGTTTGGGAAGTAAAAATCCCAAAATACAACTTCTGGCTCTTTTTGTAAGTATTTCTATTCTTTTACTTCAGATGATTATTGAGTTTATCATGCATGCACTTGGATTTAATGGATTAAATTATGTGCTATTAGTAGGGTAGTACGGTTCTACTTTTTTAAAAATTAACTTATGTAAGAATCCTTATTGTTGCATTTTTAGTCTGCTGTGGTTATGAGATATTATCTGTATCTATATATTTGTATAGGAGGTACCTGACATGGGTACTTTATATTGGAAATATGTAATAATTCTTGTAGGCACTGGAGACCCTTAGTAAAAATTGTGGTGAAAGTGTATTTCAGCTGATAGTTGAGCGGGATATCTTGCATGATATGGTTAAGATAGTGAAGAAAAAGGTATTTTTTTTTTAACACAGTATATTTCTTTAACACATGATATTTCTTTAACAGTTCACCATGTTCCTTTTGCAACTGTATTTTGGAAGCACAAGACTTTGTTATCCACTTTTGCATTTTTTTAAATCTAATTTTACAGCCGGAGTTAAATGTGAGGGAAAAGATACTGATTTTAATTGATACGTGGCAAGAAGCTCTTGGGGGCCCAACTGGAGTTTATCCCCAGTATTATGCAGCATATAATGAATTAAAGGTGACAGCTCTTGTGCATCTAGATAATACTTTCTGATCTTCAATTTATATTTTGCAAGCAATAATTCTATTTAAACTGATTTGCATTGAGAATCTATTGTTGTGCATTTTACCATGATAAAACTCAATATTTTCTTACTGTCATGTTACTTTTTCTGCCTTCCTGCAACATACTCTTGTAGATGTCCTGTTAATTCAGGACTAATTAGCCTGTTCTCATCAGTTTCTCCCCAGTATTTTTAATAAGATTGTTGTTCAAACTTCATACAACTCCCTAGTCCCTACATGCTCTAATTTATGGGTGAACAAAACCCCAGCCCCTCAGAAAAACATGCATGCGCATATAATGTATCAAGATGCACTGTTCAAAACTGCATATCATTAAATTGTTGTTTTTTTCTCAGAGCTAAAACATTGATATTTTGTTTCTCTAAATTTATTATTTCTAATAATTAACAGAGTTCTGGAGTTGATTTTCCGCCACGAAATGAGAATAGTGTGCCATTCTTCACTCCTCCTCAAACCCAGCCAGTTGTTCATTCCGATGCAGAATATGGTGATGTTGCTATTCAGGCTTCTCTTCAGTCAGATGCATCTGGCCTTAGGTGATCTTTGAACTTCATGACATTCTTAATGTTCTAATCCTTTATGTTTGCTGTGTGAAGGTAACAGCCCCATCTTATGAAACTCAATTGTATGAAGAAGTATGACAAATTATAAAGATTCTTGGTATGCTCATAATTGGTATTAATGAACCTTGTAAATTTATTTATAAATTTCAATTTACTGTTCTCTGTACAAGTTCCCTGCTTCCTGATGGTAGTTTCTGTAACTTAAATGTATATTTTAAGTTCGTTCATCAGTGGCAAGAAATATCTGCCCAAACCCTATTGCAATGAATATTGGAAACTGGAACTCAGGAAAATAATGAAATGATTAAAACTAAGAAACTTATTAAGTTATTTAAAATTTTGTTGCACAGCTACCCTATGCCACACTATTAAAAATGACGCTGTCAATGACTGCTATACTGTATTGTGATGTAAGTTTAAATATTAGTTACATTGATATCTATCCTACTTGGTTTGTGCCATCATTGCCTCTGATACCTTTGCTTGTTATCTGTCATGTGTAGTTATATTCTGTTCATTAGAATGTTTTATTGTGAGTTCTTTAAGATGCTTTAGCCGTAACATGCTAATCTACCTACCTATCTGCTATTAGTTATGTCTTCTAGAATTTCATCCAATCTTGTCTACAATTATATGCCAATACCTACTTTTTTTAATAATTGTTTTGAAGTTTTCCTACTCATTCAAGCAATTGGACTTTCTCATAATTCTGTACAAGATTACTTTTGTTGTATATTTTTCCTGAGTGTGAGATTCTCTCTTCGAATACTTCTACTGTATAATTGAAAACTGTCTTGGATCAAAAATTTATCATACCAATGCAAATTAGGATCTCATGTGAAGATTAAGTTTCTCCCCGTGCAATCTTGAGAGTGCATCCCAACATTGACCTGGTGCATTTAGGAGTATTAATTTCCCTAAGTGCCGAATTAAGAAATGAAGAGGAGTGTTTGGATTAAGATGTGCAAGTGGTGATAATCTAATTAGGGAACCTACTCTTCTGGATTTACATGGGGATTATGGAGCTCTTTTCGGCTAATGTTCTCTTTTATTTTCTTTATTTTATTTCTAGTTTTTCTAGTATTTTATGTACTTATGTTCTTTCTCTTAATAAATTATTCTTTAATGAAAAAAGTCATTGGTTTTTCGTTTTATGCCTTTCTAGTCTCCACTCTAACAATTTTGTTGATAATCAGTTTCGAAGAGATTCAAACTGCTCAAGGAATAGCTGATGTTTTGATGGAAATGATTAGTGCCTTGAATCCCAAAGACCCTGAGGTGATATTAATTTTATTTTGTTGTTTCTGCATACATATATCTTCCTCAGACCAATTAGGTGGGAGCCTCGTGCATTGGGACATGGTTTTCTTTTTGTTTCTTTTCTGCTACCTCCATTCTGGAAACTCTGTTCTCTTTTATTTGTTTATGAAAATATATTTTGAACTTGGAAGTCACTGTATTTCTTCATCCATGTTTTGTATTGTGCTAATCATGAATTATAGTTAGCTGAGGTTTGAGAATAGCTAATCTAGACATGTTTGAGACAGTGAAGTCCAGAACATGAGTGGATCTCTGAAAACTTTCTTGCAAGTTCAGAACCACGAAATATTTTAAACTGAATGCATTTGCTTTCTACAATATTAACACTTTTTTCCAGCACAAACTGGTCATATAACATTGTCAATATTCATTTCTTTATTAACCTTCTGGGCAAAATATGTCAGGGTGTGAAGGATGAAGTGATTGTTGACCTTGTTGACCAGTGCCGATCTTACCAAAAACGTGTCATGGTTCTTGTGAACAATACTGCGTAAGAATATTTTTTGATGTAACTTAATGTTTTTTCTTTGTGTGATTAAGAAGTATGAGTTTAATGGTTACTTCACTTTCAGGGATGAGCAGCTTTTAGGTCAGGGATTAGCATTGAATGACAGCTTTCAGCGAGTACTCTGTCGGCATGATGATATTGCAAAAGGAACTGCTGATACAGGTGCAAGAGGAACAGAAACTTCAGTTCTGCCTCTTGTAAATATAAACCATGAGGATGATGAGTCAGAAGAAGATTTTGCTCAACTAGCCCATAGGTAAGCCCATACATTTTTGCATTATATTAAGTCCTGTAGATAGTTACTTCATCTTTCTTAATGGGTACAATGGTATTAGGGCACAAATAGGTTTTCTGACAAAGGCTTTTTCGTTTGAGATGTGATCACTTAGTGAGCTGGGTGGTTTGTTCCTGACTTGCCATCTTAAGAACGTAGGGGGTTTAGGTCTTGGCAGTTTGGTGTCTAAGAATATTGCTCTAGCAGCTAAATGGTTTTATTGTTTACCTTCCTTGCTCAACTTTTTTGTCCAAGATTTTTATATTATTCAAGATTCCATTGTTTCTTAGGATTTCCACTTTTTCCGTAACTTATAAAGTAAACCGTCAATTCAGTCCTCCATAAACGATAGTGTCAGTGGAAGTTTTAAAACATCACATTGGTCCTTCTAGGACTAAATTGGTGGCATTTTAAATCTTCAACAGACTTAACTTACACTGTGATGGCATTTTAAATCTGTCAAAGACTTATTTGGTGACAGAAATCTGACACTCATCATTGGAGGATAGAATTGATGGTTTACTGATTTCACTCTAACTTAAATGATCGAAAATCCTTTGAATTGGAGGTTCCTTTGAGGTTCTCTTGGCTCTATCCATTTGTCTTCCAATCCAGATAAAAGAACTTAGCATCTTGATCCTTGTGGTGTGTTTTCATTCTATTCTTTTTTCTAATTCTTAATTCGTTACTGAATAGATTAATGTTGAACCTTAATAAACCCTTTTGGAATGAGAACATAGCTTGAAAGGTAGGTTTATTCTCGTAGGAATAGAGGCCAAGTAGATGGTAGTTAGTGAGGGGCCAGTTATAACTGAGTTAGAGGAATGGTTAATCACTTTGTAGGTAGCTAATTAAGGGGTAAACTGTATGGAGAGATTCATTCTTTCAATTTGGAAGTTGTAACTGAGATATTGCTCAGTTGGAAGGGGGTGACCCTATGAAGGAGGTCCTCTACTCTCCTTGTAG
This sequence comes from Lupinus angustifolius, assembly GCF_001865875.1. Lineage (NCBI taxonomy): Eukaryota > Viridiplantae > Streptophyta > Magnoliopsida > Fabales > Fabaceae > Lupinus > Lupinus angustifolius. The sequence goes on along the minus strand of NC_032011.1, from coordinate 27,835,367 downwards.
CCTGAGCTCTGCAGTCACGTTTCTCTCATTCTTTATTTCTTTCTCTCTCTAGGATCCTGACTTTAAGGGGACTGAATAGCTTTTTACATTGATGTCTTTTGTTCCTTTTTCTTTTATTTTAAGGAGGATTTCTTATCCATGAGTATTTCTTCTTTTATGAAGAGTTTTTCACTAAACCCCTTGAATAGTTGATTTATATCGGCTATCTCGCTTTACCCATGAATAAGAAGCTCTAAGAAGCTCCCTATTCCCCTTCTCTTATCCTTTTGTTTTTATCCTTGTTTCTTAATTATAATTAACATTTAAGTACCCTGATTCAGGTCATCAAGAGATACTCATGCACAGGACCAGAAACCAGCCTATGACAAGGCAGAACCGTTGAGGGTAAACCCACTTCTTCCTCCACCACCAGCATCAAAGAAGCCAGTCTACTCTGACACCAGCATGGTTGATTATCTCAGTGGTGATACATACAACAAAGCAGAAGAGCCCTTTGAAAACTCATTTGCACCCCCTGTTCATGCTCCTGTCTCATCAACAATACCGACAGTGTCCTCATCCCCTCCTCATGCAGTAAATACCTCATCACCATTTTTAGGGAAACAGCCTGTGTATGATGAGCCATCTCCGGTGAAAAAAACTTCAGAAGAACTGCCGCCGGCACCCTGGGACACACAATCTACTGCCATCATTCCACCCCCACCTTCAAAGCATAATCAAAGACAGCAGTTTTTTGAACAACAAGGTGGGTCTCCTTCAAATGGTGGATCTAGTGCCTCATATGACAGTTTGGTGGGACAAACTCAGAATCTGTCTCTGAATTCATCCACCCCAACCAAACAACAGAAGCCAGCTGAAGATGCCCTTTTCAAAGATCTAGTTGATTTCGCAAAATCCAAAACTTCTTCGAACCCCAATAGATCATATTGAGATATGGTGTTCATATTGCTTATGCTTGCTGGTACAGCTTATGATGTTGTTCATCAGGTTTTGCTTCAGACCACTTTTATATGGTTGTGTTTAGGAACCGTAAGATGAGTTGTCCATGCGTGTGCTACTTAGTTTGACAAAATATTTTGTTGCATATATTCATGTATTAATGTATATGGTTCATATGAATTTGTTGGCTCATATTTTCAATTATACCGGATTCTTTTGCATTAGAGTTTCTTAAAATTCCCTATTCGATATAAAAGTTATCATGTGGAGAATTGATGATTCTTTTAAGCTCTGATCGACAGCTGCTCAGACCCCAGATGAGATGATCAACAGTTTAAACCAGGTTTTCATGCTGAAATATAAGACTATGCCATGTTTGTGAGTGTGCCTAAACCGTTAGCGCCTCCGTTATCTTCGGGGAGGCTTAAAATTCTAGTTCTTCCAAAGTGGAATTTGGATCCGGGAAAAATTAATATTCTTTATCTGATAGAGGACCGGTTATTGAACCAGAAAATAGGCTTTAAACCAGGTTTTCATGCTGGAATTTAAGGCTATGCCATGTTTGTGAGTGTGCCTAAACCGTTAGCGCCTCCGTTATCTTCGGGGAGGCTTAAAATTCTAGTTCTTCCAAAGTGGAATTTGGATCCGGGAAAAATTAATATTCTTTATCTGATAGAGGACCGGTTATTGAACCAGAAAATAGGCTCACCCGTGTTAGAAAGAAGCCATTTTGGAATACAGATTATGTTGAGAAGTAATCTATTATTTTTTATCTTATGTTTTATTTTAAGGTACCAGGCCTGTTATGTTAGCCCATTAAGGTTTAACCCTAAAAACTCTACTATTTAAAGTTGTTACTGCTGCTACAGCAACCTTATGAAATGAAATATATTAGTGTTTAATTTTATTCTTGCTAGTTCAACGTTTTTTTATCCTTTACTGATACTGTAGTTTGATCCTGTATCATTATCATACTTTTCAAAATGTAGAATTAATACTGGTAAAAAATCAACATCAAACTCCGCTTTAATACTTATGTGTTATGTCCTTATCATCTTATTGAAGAATTGTAAAATGTATAAAGATTGTGATAACACCGGTAAAAGAATGCACAAAAGAAGAAGATCCAAACAAAATCGACCCAGAATCAATTGAATTCTGGATACTAATACCTTTTTATTGATTGCAAGATTAGAAGACAATAAAGAACCCTAATTGATTCTCTGAATCAATTACACATTACAAGGTTGATTCCCTGAATCAATTCCCCTTCCTACACAATACTCCAAAATTACCCACACTAACCCCCTAACTCCTATTTATAGATTTCCGTTTACCCTCCCCTACGGCAGTTACTTAACTGCTCTAAGGCTTATTCAGAAGTTGCCACGTAGACTAGTAGCTACCACGTGGCCTTCTTTGATACACCCTTGTGATGGGTGGTCTCTCCCGCATCCTATCAGATTGCTGAACCGAATCAAGAAAACCATAATGCTTGGCACTGACACATGTGAGAAGCAACATAGACATGTCACAAACTTATAGTAATCAGAGAAATCACAGTAAGCAAATTCCCTTGAGTGCAGAAGAAATATGCCTAGTGCATCTTTACATTTTCCTTTTGAATCTTCCCAAAGATTTTGCAGCTTCTTTTCTGAGATTAGTTCATTTTTTGCAAATTAAGATATAACTAAATAGTACAAGTTATCATTATAGATACATTTCAAAGAAGGAATGCAAAAAGAGCTTGGAAAATGGACTTTGGGCTCCACCACTTTTCAGGAGGACAATCTCTTCTTCTCAGCCCTTCCATCTGATCTTGTTCTTTTCCCTGAATACAAAAGAAACAGTCACAAAACTAGTTAAGCTAAAATCAGAACTAGACTATTCTGACAAAGTTTGTTTATGTTTAGAATCCAAGAATATCTTTATGGTAGCAAATTTAGTGTTTAGTATGGAGACAATAAATTGAGCAGTTTATGCAAACAAGTAAAATTACTAATCCAAATCATTGTTCATTTCAGCATTTCCTAAATTTACCTCCATAGCATCCTTGAGAGGTCCCCAACATTCCATTCTGTTGTATTTTTTTGAGCTAGAATGAAAATATACTTGAACAGTAGAATCCAGCAATTCTGGATGCTCACTGAAAAGTGTAGAATCACCATACTGAATTGCTTCGAGTACCTGGAATACTCAAGAGTCAAAACAAGAACCACGGTATATAAATAAAAAGAAAATTGCAGAAAAAGCAAGAGACTCATCCTTGCATTGAATAATAAGACAACACTTAAGTGTTGCTGAGTGTTTGTGGTACTATTTTCCAATGAAATTATGCTATACCAGATTCAAACACAAGTTACACAACACAAAAAGGCTGAAATGGTAGTTTTGGAGTCAACCTATCATTGAATTCTCTCTTTATTTTTTTCCATATTAATTCTCCTTGTTTAAGAGAGTGAGTTTGGCGCAACAGTAAGGTTGATCCTTAATGACCATGAGGTCAAGATTTCAAATCCTGGAAACAACCATTCCGCTTGTGCATTGGGCTTCCCTTAATTGATTGAGTTTCCTTTTATAATCATTTATATTAATTTCGATTAATGCCATGCTTTGGCAAGGAACAGTTCAACCATTGAGGGTTTTTAACCTTTCAACAGTCTACACCACCCTGCACAAAATGCTTGTATTCTAGTGTTTGAGGAAATTATTATGTCTCTTAGATCAGTCCTAGTTTTGCACAAGCTGATATAAATTAAATGGAATCATACCAAAGGCATTTCCTTGGAGAATATGTTATATCTAAATTCAGCAGCCAGATTCATGAAAGGATTAGGACCATTGACAAAGCAATGAACATGTAGGCACATTTCATTTTTCACTTTCTTCCATTCAGCTACAACATCATCCTTTTCATACCACCCTCTCAACTGCCATAGTCATAAAAGGAAAAGCAAACACAAAATATGCATTAATTAAGAGAATTAGTGTCTTTGTTCAAAATAGTAAGGACTAAGGGTATGTTTGCAAGTTGAATTTTGAAGGGAAGAGTGGACGCTCGGGAGCCATGAAATAGACTTGTGATAAGACATTTCTCTTCTTTCCCCTCCAAAACTCAACTCGCAAACGGACCCTTAAAACACAAACCTGCTCTAGGTTGATCACATTGGACACAGTTAGAGTCAAATTAGCAGTGAGGTCACAGTGGGATAGAATGTAGGTTCTAGGAATAATACTAGGATACTTGATTATCTGATCTTCCAATTGAACAACCTTCAACTTGGAAGCTTCAAATCTTGCTGGAGGAACCAAGAGCCTAACAGCCTAAAATTTCAAAACAAAAATAAGTGTTCTTATGCAAGCAATGCCAACTTGGATACTCATAAGTCATACACACATACATAACAAATCTTTTTTATCCAATGACATAAACTCAAACAAAGGATCATGGAAAGCATTTAGAGTTTTCTTCACTTCAGATAACAATTCTTGAATATGGTAAACAATCATTTATAAGGATCTCAAATCACAACCAATTATCTTATGAAGCATATTTTTATTGTGCATGAATTAATAATTCAACATGTTTATCCATGATTCAGTATAACTGTAATCTGTAATGCAGCAAAAGTGAAAATTGCAATTTCAACAAAAATTAAAATATTTGACATGTATTATCGCTCTACAACAAATTCACACTTGATTAAGTTGGACTTCAACAAATTCACACCTGACTCCAATGATCTCCCCTCAAGTGTGATTCCCAACATTTAACCATCAGCTCTGATACCCAATTGTTAGAAATTGGGGGAGTCCAAATCTCGGAAGAACCTAATAAGCAGATTTGATACCACATCCTGACTCAAAACCTAAAGGCATTAGACCTATTTGTTCATATACTTATAAAGCCTTTGAATTACCCAAATTTGACCAACATGGAACTTCAACAAATTCATGCTTGGCTCCAACAAAATCATCATAGGAGCTAAACATTTTTGCAACTTAAAAGTCACACAACTAGCTACATTAAACAACTAAACCTTCAAAACAAAAAGACTACAATTTTTCCTCACACTAGCCCTTAAATCCAAAATCCTGCATATATCATTACATGCTTATAAAAATGGCATGACAATAAGGCATAACAAAGTGAAAGAAAGAGAAGGGCACCTCAGAAACAAAGGAACTGTTATAGGATGATGAAGCATTAGTAATGAAAGACAAGAAAAAGGGCCTGCATTTAGTGGTAGACTTTGACATGATGATGGAGTTGATGGTGAAGAAATCTCTGGTTGGTGAAAATAAAAAGGCATTGTAAGAAGAAACACAATGTCATGCCATGGAAGAAGTGGAAGATGCATAACACACTCCACCTCTTCATGTTTCAGAAGCCACCATTATCTTCTTCTTTCTTTTAGAGAGAAAATATAACAATGATAAAGAGAAAGTGAAGTGGTGCATGTTGGCAATTAGTGTTCTCAGTTTGGTTCATTCATGTGGTCTGTGTTTCAGACCCCACACTCTACCATCTCTTTCAATCATTTACATCCACACAATTTCTTTCTTTCTTTGTATGATTTAAAACTATATAAAAAAATTTATTTTACGTCATTATTTCTAAGAAAATTCAGTTGTTTAAATTAATAAATAGATTATTATCATTAGATTTTCCTAATATTGATAGCTATAATATAAAATAAGTTTAAACTTATTCTTATAATAAGTAGAATTTCTCCCTTTTAATATTATAGAAATTTGGAAATCCAAGCTTAATATTATATTAGTCAACTTTTGTTGAACTTTCAAATAGACCATAATTTAAGTTTCTTTTTATGGGAGCAATATCTAATTTTATTATAGGTGAGTAGATCCTTTCATTATAAAATAATAAAGCTTAAAATTTTCTATAACATGTATGGATAATGTGATGAAGTGGCTTTATATGTGTCTAACAAATTTAAGAATATATCTTCTGTCCTATAAAATATGTTATTCAATATATCATTAATTATGATTGGCGAAAAACATTCAATTATTAAATTTTTATTTTCAATTAATCACAAATGATGCTAGAGGAAATAAGAAACATACAAAACAACAAATTGATGTTAGAATGATGATTACTTCACCTCGATCTAGAGGGTCTTTTTGGCTAACTCCCCATTTCCACCCTCCAAATGGGACATATCTTCTTTCAATTCCATCTTCTCCTCTTCCAATATGGCAACTCAGTTTTATGCTTTGGAGATGGCACTCTCAAGTTTCAGATTACTACATTCAGCTTGGCCATACGTGTCTCAATTTTGCATGCTTAGAAGCATGCTAAATGGCAATGGTACAGAAGCACCAAGTATCTATTGGTATTGATAGAATAGAGATCACCTGTCCCAAGATTTGGTGTCTCATGGTGTATCAATCCTATCAAAAAATGTCAACTAGTTAAAAAAAAGAATCATAAAAATAGAAAATAATTTTTTTTTATTACTTGTTATAATATGATTAGTTTGAGACATGGAAACAAAATTTTTTTAGGACATGTGATTTTTGTTTCTATTGGTAATACCTGGAATGAATGGGATCAACTGTGTCATTTTTTTTTTATGATGTGATTGGTTTAGAATATGGGAACATAAAATTTTGGGCAAAGCGGATCTACTATCTGGGTCGGGTCCGTGATTTTATACAATGTGATAATTGGAACCAGAGATTTTTTAAACTATTGTTTAACTCCATCAAATGTCTTGTCCACAAGCTCTAATCTTAATGCAATAAGACTCTATTGCACAAACTCCATTAAACATGGGAAACAAGTGGAAACAACCAGCAACTAAACACTCAGCTCAAAAGGAAATTTAGGTAAAAATAAATTATTTCACATGTTTGGAAATACAGTGAATTGGTGATAATAGGTGGGGAACAGAAAACTATTTACAGTTATTGTTATTCTAAACTCTTGGTGAATCAAAGTAAGAATCATACACTTGCATAATGAAATCATCAAGAGTAATATAATGAAATTTTATGAGCATAAGAAGGAGAATACAAGGATATTATTCTCTAAGAATTCAATTCATATTGCAATTACCAATGATTAATGGACGGTTAGCTATCAAATGATAATTGCAGTAAAATGATTGTATGGTAACGCTTAGAAAGATTTCACAAGGTCATTTATTTTGGTGGTAAATTGTTTCACATGGGTCTTGCCTTCTTATAAACTTCTTTCTTTGTATGATTTAAAACTATATAAAAAAATTTATTTTACGTCATTATTTCTAAGAAAATTCAGTTGTTTAAATTAATAAATAGATTATTATCATTAGATTTTCCTAATATTGATAGCTATAATATAAAATAAGTTTAAACTTATTCTTATAATAAGTAGAATTTCTCCCTTTTAATATTATAGAAATTTGGAAATCCAAGCTTAATATTATATTAGTCAACTTTTGTTGAACTTTCAAATAGACCATAATTTAAGTTTCTTTTTATGGGAGCAATATCTAATTTTATTATAGGTGAGTAGATCCTTTCATTATAAAATAATAAAGCTTAAAATTTTCTATAACATGTATGGATAATGTGATGAAGTGGCTTTATATGTGTCTAACAAATTTAAGAATATATCTTCTGTCCTATAAAATATGTTATTCAATATATCATTAATTATGATTGGCGAAAAACATTCAATTATTAAATTTTTATTTTCAATTAATCACAAATGATGCTAGAGGAAATAAGAAACATACAAAACAACAAATTGATGTTAGAATGATGATTACTTCACCTCGATCTAGAGGGTCTTTTTGGCTAACTCCCCATTTCCACCCTCCAAATGGGACATATCTTCTTTCAATTCCATCTTCTCCTCTTCCAATATGGCAACTCAGTTTTATGCTTTGGAGATGGCACTCTCAAGTTTCAGATTACTACATTCAGCTTGGCCATACGTGTCTCAATTTTGCATGCTTAGAAGCATGCTAAATGGCAATGGTACAGAAGCACCAAGTATCTATTGGTATTGATAGAATAGAGATCACCTGTCCCAAGATTTGGTGTCTCATGGTGTATCAATCCTATCAAAAAATGTCAACTAGTTAAAAAAAAGAATCATAAAAATAGAAAATAATTTTTTTTTATTACTTGTTATAATATGATTAGTTTGAGACATGGAAACAAAATTTTTTTAGGACATGTGATTTTTGTTTCTATTGGTAATACCTGGAATGAATGGGATCAACTGTGTCATTTTTTTTTTATGATGTGATTGGTTTAGAATATGGGAACATAAAATTTTGGGCAAAGCGGATCTACTATCTGGGTCGGGTCCGTGATTTTATACAATGTGATAATTGGAACCAGAGATTTTTTAAACTATTGTTTAACTCCATCAAATGTCTTGTCCACAAGCTCTAATCTTAATGCAATAAGACTCTATTGCACAAACTCCATTAAACATGGGAAACAAGTGGAAACAACCAGCAACTAAACACTCAGCTCAAAAGGAAATTTAGGTAAAAATAAATTATTTCACATGTTTGGAAATACAGTGAATTGGTGATAATAGGTGGGGAACAGAAAACTATTTACAGTTATTGTTATTCTAAACTCTTGGTGAATCAAAGTAAGAATCATACACTTGCATAATGAAATCATCAAGAGTAATATAATGAAATTTTATGAGCATAAGAAGGAGAATACAAGGATATTATTCTCTAAGAATTCAATTCATATTGCAATTACCAATGATTAATGGACGGTTAGCTATCAAATGATAATTGCAGTAAAATGATTGTATGGTAACGCTTAGAAAGATTTCACAAGGTCATTTATTTTGGTGGTAAATTGTTTCACATGGGTCTTGCCTTCTTATAAACTATTTCACTCCTCCCTACATATCCAATGTGGGACTTCACACTTGAATAAACCCAACAATCTCCCCCTCAGTTATTACTTGCACACTCTGAATCTAGTTGTAAAGGATGAATTGTTCATTTGATGCTATTATAAAAGGTAGAAATAGTGTTGATTTTTGGGAAGCTATACCTAAAAGAGAGGGAAAATATCAAGAGACATGTGAACCTGAAAACATTTTATATGACAACAAGCTAGTTCTTGATTGCAAGATCTGATGAAATTCTACATTCTCAATGTTGAATATTGCTATAAAATATAAGGATGCTTTTAGTCGCTTGCCACAACGTGAGCCATAATGTAAAGGTGTGCCTAGTGAAAGTGATTGTGAAATATCAAGTGAAATTTGTCAAATTTTGGAGTTGATTTCCAACTAAAAATATCTGATTGCAAGTGTTTATTTTCTAAAGTTATGTAAAATTAAAATGACATTGATAGAATGAATTAGGTGTCCAAATCTTATTATTCATCATGTAGCCACAATCATGATGAATAAATTTGAAAATAATTAGTGTTATCAATGGTGTGATAGTTGTAAGCATCACTATAGATCTTAAATATAACATGTATTTGTTGTCTTTCTATTTTCCAAATTTTATGGATCTGAATTATATTCTCAAATGGAAAATATAAAAACTATTTGTGAAGAATTAGAGTATGGTAGAAATCTTTCAGGATAATGAGATTAATTCTTTATCTTAAGGATCAACCATTACTTAGTAACAGACTTTATGAAGACAAGAATATCATTGAAAATGCTACTTGAGTGAATCACTTTTGCCTAGAACGGAATATAAATTTGACATCATAAATTGGTGGAAGATAAATGAGGTAAAATATCATACTTCGCAAATGTTTGCTAAGAACTTGCTAGCAATTCTTATCTCCATCATTGTGTTCGAGTTTGTGTTCACTACTAGTGGGCCATATCCATAGGAGTGAAGTTACCAAACACAACCCTAAAGTCTCTTGGAACCATGATCAATCTAGCTAAGATCGGTGACAAACACTACGCCAAATATCGTAATAAATAGCAGCCATTCAACGGCGGAATTTTGAACGACGTTGTTGAAAATGAGGCGGAAGAACATCAACATCGCATAATAAAGTAGGCGCTGTCAATTTGTGTAACTTCAACAGCGCATTCTTGACAATGCACTGTTGAACATTAGTAACGTTAGCGTTTGCTTGAATGATTTATTTTTAACAGCGCATTTGATAGAAAGCATTGTTGATGGGAAGTTGAATATATATGCACATTCGGTTTCCGAAAGATTGAAATGGTTAGTCAATGGTCCAAGCCTTCATGTCTTATCCTACATTGGTTACCTGATTAATGGATTCACATTTTATACGAAAAAAATAAGATGATCAAAGTAAAATGCAAAATAGTGATGTGACTCTTGTTGGTCGAACTTTACACATGTCAAGTGCAAAAGATAGAAACCCAATATATGCGAACATGTCATACTTTGCAGTGATTGAACACATATGGGAATTGGATTACACAATGTTTAAGATGCCGATTTTTTATTGTATGTGGATTAATAACAACAATGATTTCCGAGTTGATGAGTTAGGGTTCATGCAAGTGAATCTTAATAGGTCAGGATATAAAGATGAGTCATTTATTCTAGCATTACAAGCTCAAACAAGTATTCTATGTTAGTGACCAGCTGATATGTGGTCCATTATTCTTTTAAGTAACAAAATAATCATCAATAATATTGATGACCAAAAATATGAAGATATTGATGAAGATGATCTTTTTCTGGGACATATCAGTCACGTGAGAGTAGACCAACTACGGATGATGATTTATATACAAGAGATGATCACGATGAAGGGCTTTGGGTAAAACAATATGCTCCTCCAGACAATGATGACCCTAAAAGATAAAAGCAATCAAAGAAAATGAAAAAATAGATGCAAGTAGTCTTTGTATAATTTTGATTGTTTGTAATTTGTATAATATTGTTTCTTTGTAATTGTGTAGTTTTTTAATTTGTAATTATGTACTCTGTCGAAACAAAATTGACATACCTATAAACCTCTACAAAACTCTCACAAGAAGCCTAAAACTAAAGGTGACGTAATACACTGATCTTTTAATCAATGAAAACTATAGCACTTTAGAAAAAAATTTCTCTCTAGCAAATAATGCAAGATTTCACTTTCATTCGCTCAAAGAATAAGCAAGATGCTATGAAGTTTCTGTATTGAGAATCTTGGTTTTCTTTCACTTAGTGAAAATTTTGAATCTGATTATTTTGATGCACATGAGTTGAAAAAGCAATTTTTATATGAAACTTATTTTAACTAATGTTAATCAATTATCTACTCAGTTAGTCGATTAACGTGTTTATGCAAAATATTTTTCTGTTAAGACTTAACCGATTATTAATCTCTTTAATCGATTAAAAAGCCAGAAATCATAGGAAGTTAGCCATTGTAACTCCTTTTAATCGATTATATCAATCATTAATCGATTAACGGATTTCAACAAGACATGATCGATTATCAAACATTTTCATTAATGCAAAACGGTTTATGAAAACGGTTTTGCATGGTAAACACTCTATACGATGAAAGAACATGTACCACATGATTTTGAAATTAATGCTACTTTTAAGCACAAAAATCATGTATGTTTAATGCTAATGCACGATTCTACTTATCATATTTATTTAGATGTAATGTCTCAATCTATATGAATTTCATTTTAAACTCTTGTGAGACTTCCACCTAAATTTTACCTACCATAGACTCAAAACTAAGCAATCATCTTAGGAATTCTAGAATATTATATAATCTTAAGTCTACGATGTTGACGGTCTTGAGCATGTTGTTTGTTGTGATGTTCACATCTTTAAACTTCCATTTAACTCATTGTCTTCATCAAAACTAAGTAGGTCAATCATAATGGCAACCTTTGACTATTTGTCATTTCAATTTAATTTTTGAACTCGAACTCGGCCCTAGACCCATGAGACCCGACTCTATTCAGGCCTGATCATGATATCGGACCGTACCGGGTGAGCAAGTAGGGTCGGGTCCTGCTCACCCCTAATTTATGTAGCAAACAAAAGTATAAAGAGAAAATATGTTACGTAGAAGACTGCTAATCAACAATTTAGTATAGAAATTACTAAAGGTGTCGCAAACAAGTATACGGAAAATGAGGTTGTCGTTTCTTGTAAACATGAAGATATATCATTTTCCAAAAAAAATTTGCTTTTTCTTTTGTTTTACATATCATTATTATCTTATTAATATTATATTATTACAAGGCTATAAGGGATGGATTCCATTTAGTTAACGAATTGTATATTGGTGATATCGTAGTCAGTTTTTGTTTAATAAATTAGACAAATTAATACGATGACAAATTTTATTAGTTCAATAATTGTGTCATACCAAAATCGTGAAAAAATGCACCTAATGCGATCACAATCACGATATCATTGCTGCCATTTTAGAAATCGAAATATTGTACTCATAATTATAATTGTGGATCCATTTTAAAACGAGTTACTATCTCTCCATTAATGGGAGATAAGTGTATACTTTTACTTATTTTTTATGGCAAAAATGTAATTTTATTGTAATTAAAAAGATAGATGTGTAATTGAAAGTGAGATTTCATTTTACTTTTTGAAACATTTGTCTCTTCATTGATAGAGAGGATCCTAACTCTTTCAAAACACCAACTTAGCCACTAGAAGAATATCTATCAATCAAATAAACAAGATTTAATCTCTAAGTTCTCTACTAAAGCATACAATACCAATTGCACCGGTAATTTTTATTTGGTGTAAGTTGAACAAGTTGCTGAACATCTGAACCGTTTAGATTAAATATTAAAAAAACAAGTTCTTGATTTAAGCAACTTTCTAAAGATAGAGGAGTTAGGAGGAAAAAAACTGAAATGTATTGGAAGTTTGTAATTCAATAGGCTATTTTTAGATGGTTGTTATAGTTGGTTATGGTAGTTAAGCCTATAAATAGAAACAATGCCTTGTATTCAAAGTAAGTGAATAACAAGCTCATGCATTCTTTGATTCTTTCATTCTCATCTTCTTAACTTCTTCTCAAACGATTCTGCAATAGAGTGAAGTGTGAGGTGTGTGCAATTCATGTTCTTCCAACAAATTGGTATCAAGAGCTAGAGCAAGATCCTATCCTTTGTTCATCAAAAGCATGAGTCATCAAACCAACTCCTTTCCAGCAAATCTACCCATTCTTGACGGCAAGAATTGGAGTAGATGGAATATACAAATGAAGGCCATCATGGGATTCCAAGAACTCGAAGAAATTGTGGAAGAAGGCTACCCAGAAATTGATGAAGCCTCAACAGAACAACAAAGGATAGCATACAAGGAGAATAGGAAGAGAGATTGCAAGGCAATGTGTCTTATCCATCAATGTGTGGATGAAGCACACTTCGAAAAAATTGCAGCAGCTAGATCCTCACATGAAGCATGGCAAATCTTGCAGAAGAGCAACAAGGGTGCAGAGCAGCTAAAGAAAGTAAGGCTGCAAACTATGAGGCGCCAATATGAATTGATGGAGATGGAGATGAGTGAAATAATTGCACAATTCTTCAACAGAGTTATTAGCCTAACAAATCAGATGAAGGCATGTGGTGAAGTGATCAAGGATCAAACAATCATAGAGAAGGTTCTGAGAACTCTAACACCAAACTTTGACCACATAATAATGGCAATTGAAGAATCCAAGAACCTTGCAGAGTTGAAGATTGAAGAGTTACAAGGTTCCCTCGAGGCTCATTGAAAGATCCACTGAGAAATCCACCAGCCAAACCTTGCATGCTCAAATTACTAGGAAAGGAGGAGGATCTTACAGAGGTGGAATAAGGAATCGAGGCAGAGGAAGAGACTATAGATGGAAGAGTTCAAACTAGCAAGATCAGGAAAAATCTGATCAAGATCACTCACTGAACACAATTAAGAAAAATGGAGCCAACAATTGGAGAGGAGGGAAGAAAAGGCTAGACAAAAAGAGGATCAAGTGTTTCAATTGCAATAAGATTGAACACTTATCATATGAGTGCCAATCTTCCCCTGGACAACCTGATTCACATAACCTGATTCATATGGCAGACACCAAAATGAAGCACATATGGCAAAGGAGGAAAGAATTGATAAGGAAGATGAGACTCCAGTTCTGCTAATGATGACAACAAACCAAGAAATCAGAAGTGGTGAAACTTGGTACATAGACTCTGGCTGCTCCAACCACATGACAGGGCACAAAAATTGGCTTGTAAATTTTGATGCAAGCAAGAGGAGCAAAGT
>NC_032011.1:27819821-27821096 GCF_001865875.1 Lupinus angustifolius | reverse complement strand
CAATTTGTTGCACATTGTATATTCAGATGTTTGTGGACCATTGGAGGTTCCCTCCCTAGGTGGCAACAAATATTTTGTCACCTTTGTGGATGAATTCAGTAGGAAACTCTGGCTCTACTTGCTCAAAGCCAAGAGTGAGGTGTTTGACATATTCAAAATCTTCAAGAGCATGGTTGAGAAGTAATCTGAAAGATCAATCAAGATACTAAGAACAGATGGTGGAGGTGAGTTTGTGTCTAAGGAATTTGAAGATTTTTGCATCAGAAATGGAATTCAACATGAGGTAACAACACCCTACACTCCTCAGCATAATGGAGTTGTTGAAAGAAGGAATAGAACTATCTTGAACATGGTGAGAAGCGTGCTCAAAACATGAAAGCTACCTCAGAATCTTTGGGGTGAGGCTGCAACAACTACAACCTATGTATTAAATCACTGCCCTACTTAAAGATTAGAATTAGATTAGAATCCAAGGTGCCTGAAGAAGTTTGGTCTGGAAGGAAACCCTCTATCAAGCACTTCAGGATCTTTGGGTCACTATGCTACATGCACATCCCTGATCAAAAGAGAAGAAAACTGGATGACAAAAGTGAACAAATGATCTTCATAGGATACAATCCAACAGGGTCCTACAAACTACTGAATCCAAAGACTCTCAAGGTGATATTCAACAGAGATGTGCACTTTGTTGAGTCAAGCTCCTGGAAGGAAAGGAACTCAGCATCAGAACACGCCACTCAGATACAGCTAGATTGGAATGTACAAGAACCACACACTGAGACTAATGATCTAGATGAAGATGAGCATCAGGCAGAGACACCTATTATAGTAGTGAGTCGGGAAGGCCCAGCAGAACCAGAAACTTGCCCACCAGACTCATAGAGTATCAAATTGTCCCTGATGATAACATAACTGATGAAGGAGAATTGGTCCAATACATTGCACTATTTGCAGATGCTGAACCAATCTCAATAGATGAAGCAGTAAATAGCAAGGTGTGGAAGGAAGCAATGCTGGAAGAATTGAAGTCAATTGACAAGAATAAAACATGGGAACTAGTTCAATTCCCAACTGACAAGAAACCTATTGCAGTGAAGTGGGTGTTCAAGACAAAACTCAATCCAGATGGAACCACTGCCAAGCACAAAGCAAGACTAGTAGCAAAGGGCTTTATACAGAAAGAAGGAGTTGATTTCTCTGAGATTTTTGCTCCAGTTGCTAGGCTAGAAACAGTAAGGATGCTAGTTGCCTTAGCAAATTGGAACAATTGGGACA
>NC_032011.1:27765351-27819721 GCF_001865875.1 Lupinus angustifolius | reverse complement strand
AAAGGAAATACCATTTCCTTAGAAATCAAGTTGAGAAAGGCAAGATACAATTGAAGCATTGTGGGACAGCTTTACAAATTGCAGATATTATGACCAAATCATTGAAGATAGATAGGTTCAAAAAGTTAAGGAAGATGTTAAGTGTAGTTTGCTTGTAGTTGTTTTGAATTAAGGGAGAGTATTGGAATTTTGTAATTCAATAGGCTATTTTTAGATGGTTGTTATAGTTGGTTATGGTAATTAAGCCTATAAATAGAAACAATGTCTTGTATTCAAAGTAAGTGAATAACAAGCTCATGCATTCTTTGATTCTTTCATTCTCATCTTCTTAACTTCTTCTCAAACAATTCTGCCATAGAATGAAGAGTGAGGTGTGTGCAATTCATTTTCTTCCAACATATATTGACCATTCATTCTTATTTCCAGCATAAAAATTATTCATATGATTTGATTAATTCCACTCAACAAAAATAATCATGTCACGCTCATTTTTCTTTCATCACATTTATTCCTACGAGTTAGCTCAATTAATATAACTGTATGACACGAAATTCTAACAAAATATACAGAAAAGAAAAAATCGTTTAAGGAAAGCTATAATTCATGCCTTGTTCCTTGGAATGAAATAAGAAATGTTCAGGAGTGCCTTGTTACGTAACTAAGACAGTCAAACGTATATTATACAATAATAGTAAATCATTTGAGAGTGTCATATTTATATATAATCAATATAAAGATTTATGTATAGTAATACATCATTCACTATTTATTTTTATTACTTTTTTCAAAAAGTTAATATCAATTAAATATGATTGATAAATAATAAAGTAATAATGAATAAAACTCTTATGTCATATATTTATACATTTTTTTCTCACACCGTTGTACAATACAATAGCGTGCCTTAGTAAAACTAACTTTCATTTCAATTATGTAGCAGCAATAATCATACCCAGTGACAGTGAGAGTGACATGCTATGTGGTATTGACGGTGTGCAAATTACACACCCATTTGCACACCCTTGAACTTTTTGAAAAAAAATCTATATTATTTATAGAGAAAAAATATATATATTGAGAGTGTAAGAGTTCTATACATTGTTATTGCATTATTCATTATCCATATTTAATCATCAGTTACTCTTAAAATAAAAGTAATTCAAATAAATGATAGATTATTTAGTAACTATAAATATTTAAGTATTGCATATGCATTATACTCTTACTTAAAATTCTAGAAGCCTAAAATTTATTCTTTTGTAAATGAGATGACATATTTCGTGAAAAATAAATAACCATTATTATATTAAATTATTTTATAATATTATAGATATGCAACTCGATGAACTTTATCCAAGACAAATACTTAGTTGCTTCTTTGTATGTCTTGTTTGAGTCTAGCTGACTTCTTCTCTAGTTTTGATATGACAAAACTGATTGAATTTGTAAAGTTTTATCTACAGGATTTTTTATTCAACTGATTTTATGATGTTTGATAATCAACTTGATTAATTATGAAATATATATTTTATTTGATTAAATATATTTAAATTTTATAATTTTAATATCAATATTTTTATTTTTTTAATTGATGATATTTATTATTTTAATTTTAATATATGTTGCACACTCTGCTCTAAATCCTAGAATCGTTCAATCATACCACGGAATATTTTTAATATTTCTTTATTATGTACTGTCCATCTATAAATTGAAATGATTCCATTCATATTTTCATCGTGGTAAATACAACTCTTTCTAGATTTCATTGGCTTCTCAGTAAAGTAATGGATTCCATTGTGCATGATACTTCGGTTCTGGAAGAGACTCTTCAGGTTCCACCCTTTATTTCTTTATATTTAAGAGTTTTTTTAGATTGTCATGACATTATCTATTTTCATAATTAATTATTATTTATTCTTAAATATAAGTATTATAATAATAAATAATATAATAATTGTGTAAATGTTTTTACTAAAAATCCATAAATTAAACAAAGTTCAAATATATTTAAAAATAAAATAATTAAATATAAAGAGAAGACGTGCATGATTTTAAATTAAAATATGAGAAATTCTTTAAAAATAATATATATTCTTCTAAAAATTCTCCTATGCAATCATCATATAAATAATCCTATTACAAGAAAATAATATGTGCCACTTGTAAACAATTATTAATAAATAAAATATCAATTTGTGATAAATGTCAATAGTGGATATGACAATTTGTATACTAATTTTATAGGATGATTTATCATTTTCGCTAAAAGTATCCTTTAATTTTATCATTGAAAATAAAATATTTTCTTATACTATGAGATAATATATATCTTCCAATCAGTACAAGTATGATATATATATTATTTTGCTTAGTTTTAAAAATATTTTTATAGAAAGACGAAATAAGACACATGTCATAATTTTAGTGACCAAAAGAGATAATTTATCTTCTTATACTAGAAATATCAACATCCTCATCTCTAATTTAATACCTATAGTATATATAAACTCACTTAAAATTGTCACTATTTTGAATAGATTCTAGTGCAATTAAAATTTCACCTATTTCAGATTTCATATAACTATTATCATCATTATTAATTTATTTATTCATTGCAGCATGAAGATGGTTTTCACACAGGAGATAGGTCAGTTAACATCAAGGGAGAGCTTGCTATGAAGAAAAAAACTGGAACATGGAAAGCAAGCTCTTATGTTCTAGGTGAAGTGAGCTAAATATTTATACATTGACAGTATATAAATTTATATACAATCGGTATATGATCTACCATTCATTTGTATTAATTTTACCTAAGAGTTAATAATAATTGAGAATAAATAGTGAATGATTTACTGACAGTATAAAAAACTATTAAATTATCTGTGCATATATCTTATATATCCAACATCATATTATGAACTTTAACATAATGTATATTTAATGTAGGTACTTTCTTTTGTGAACGTTTGGCCTATTATGGGATTGCAAGTAATCTTGTCACTCATCTCACCACTAAATTACATGAAAATAAAATAGTTGCTGCAAAAAATGTCAACACTTTTCAAGGAACAAGTTATCTTACACCTCTCATTGGATCCTTCTTCGCTGATGCATACTGGGGTAGATATTGGACAATTGTTTTGTTCTATGGAGTTTATCTCATTGTAAGTCAATTAAACTAAACTTTGTCTAATGATTTTACATATTCTGTATTTAGAGGACCATTCTAGGTGCAAAACATACTCTATGTGGCCCCGCTTACAGGGGTAAGGCTTCTATCACAAGCATGCTCCCTCACACAATATGTCAAGAACTAATTGTCAAAAGTTCGATTTTTATATATACTCTCCCCATACAACACAAGATGAGAGCTTCTTTAATTAAGTTGTCGTTATGGTTTTAAATTGTGGTTGGCCATTGCGGACATTATGGTCACCGCGACACAGATTACTGTCGTTGCAGTGTGAAATCATTCATGACTGAAATTTTGTTTTCGAATCCAACAAGGGCTTTGCAGCCAGGAGCAACCTTGATGAGGTTATGATACAATCTGATGACAAGCATCGCTATGATTGAGAACCATATCACAATTTCAAGGTGATGTGATTGCAACAGTTACCACAACTATAATATTGTGGCCATATTAGATGATGCAGTCTCCAAATAGAAACCATAGCCCTTGTTTTGAGTTCCATAACTCGTGATCTTATATTATTCATATATACCTCTGCCTTTGTATTTGTGGATGACAGTTAATTATTTTGTACAGGGAATCTGCATATTGATTGTTTCAGCAAGCATTCCAGCATTGGAGCCAGTGGAATGTGTTAAATCTGTATGTCCACCACCTACTTCATCTCAAAGAGGTGTATTCTTCCTTGGCCTCTATTTGGTTGCACTAGGCACTGGTGGTATCAAGCCATGTATTTGGCCATTTGGGGCAGATCAATTTGATGATACAGATCAAAATGAAAAAGCAATTAAAGGATCATTCTTTAATTGGAACTACTTCACTAGTAACATTGGTGCACTTGTAGCAACCACTGTATTGGTATGGACTGAAGAAAATGTTGGATGGGGAATTGGATATGGCATTGCTGCATCATTTATTGCTATTGGAATCATGGTTTTCTTTCTTGGTACAAACAAATATAGATTGCAGAGGCCACATGGTAGTCCTCTAACAAGAATTTGCCAGGTGATTGTTGCTTCTCTATTTAAGTGGAAACTCAAGGTTCCTCATGACAGTTGTCTACTCTATGAAGTAGAAATGAAGAATTCCTCCATAGAATTGATACAAGGAAGTCGTAAATTAGAGCATAGCAATGGATTGAGGTATGTCCAAAATACTAACAGTGCTCATTACAGTTGAGTCCATAGTTAACTGGTTTCTTAAGGATGATATCAGAGGTTCTATTCGTGTTGTAACTTGTAAGATAACGATTTTTTGAGAAAGCTAAGATTTACTTTGGCGATCGCTAGGTAAGATTAGTCATCAACTATCGACTGACAACTCTCCTAATGCACAAGAAAATAAAAAGTGTGTTTCACAAAATATATGCTAATAGAGAAGCTTTAAGGAAATATTTATGGCATTCCCTTCTGAGGTGAAACTTTGAATTGATTAATATTGTGTGTGCTTCTAGGTTTTGGAATCTGATATTTATTTTTCTTATGATAAGAACCATGTAACCAGCAGCAATGATAAGCTTATTTATGCCTTATAGAAACTATACTAAGCTTACTTTTGTATAGGTGCCTTGATAAAGCAGCAGTGATATCTGATGAAAAAGAGAGTGCAGAAGCAACTGACCCATGGAAGCTTTGCACAGTAACGCAGGTAGAAGAGGTGAAGATTTTGATTCGCATGTTTCCGATCTGGGCAACAGGAATCATCTTCTGTGCAGTTTATGCTCAAATGTCTTCATTGTTTGTTGTACAAGGAAAAATGATGCATGCAACTATTGGTTCTTTTAAGATTCCTGCAGCCTCTCTTTCAACTTTCAACATCATTGGTGTCCTCATTTGGGTTGTCATTTATGATAGAGGGGTTGTTCCGATTGCACGGAAATTCACCGGCCACGCGAGAGGCTTCACAGAATTGCAAAGAATGGGAATTGGCCTCTTTATCTCAATTACTTGCATGTTAACTGCTGGTATATTAGAGTATAAGAGATTACAAATAGCAAAAGAACTTGGCTTAGTTGATAAAAATGTACCTGTACCACTTAGTATATTTTGGCAGGTACCTCAATATTTCTTGTTAGGTGCTGCAGAAGTATTCACCTTTGTTGGACAACATGAATTTTTCTATGAGCAAGCACCAGATTCGATGCGCAGTTTCTGTAGTGCATTGGCACTACTGACAAATTCACTAGGGAACTACCTTAGCACTTTCATTCTCACCATTGTTGGTAACATCACAACAAAAGGTGGAAAATCTGGATGGATACCAAACAATTTGAATGAGGGCCATGTTGACTACTTTTTCTGGCTTTTAGCTGGACTCAGTTTCATAAATATGTTAGTGTATATTGTCTTTGCTAGACAATACAAACAGAAGTATTATCATAGGATTTAGTCCCAAAGGCATTCTTTGCAACTGTTGGATATTTGCTTCTTAACTGTATTATGTTACTTTTGTGTGTCTTTGGTATAGGATATGTTTTCACAGTTTTGTTGTATAAACTGTGATAATATAATTTATTTACGTTTGGATATCTTAGCTAAAAATTGAATGTAAACTAATTTGTTTTGTTTGAATAATATATAAAGATTATTTTTTTACATAGTATGTTACAGAAAATGATATGAAATTACTTGTTTATGTTATAATTATTTTGTTTGTCTTTTATACTATTTTTAATGTATACAGTTTTTTAAATATTTATAATAACGTATATTTTTATTATAATTTTTAGTACCTCGTGACAAAGGTTAAAAAATATTAAAATAAAAAACAATATAAAAACCAATAACAATATTTAAAAATAATATGACACATAAATAAATAAATAAAGATAAAATAAATAATTCAAGGAGAGGTCAATCCAATAGAGATAAAAGTACTATTAAAATATGAGGAATAAAATAACAAATGGAATTGGTTAGAAAAATAAGCAAACTTATAAAAAAAAGCAACACATGTCACTTTTTGCTTATAAAAGTTGAGTTTATAATTATCTTAATAGCCAAATATACAAAGGCTGCTACTTTAGGTTTATTTTTAAAAAAATTAGCAAAATCCGCAATAAGAGCAAAGAAGGGCTTCATCAGCTTTGATTTATTGTTTAAGTTCATAAACAATATAACTGGGCAGATTTTGAAGTTGATGAAGTTAAAGTCATTACTAACAATAACTGAGCATTTCACAAAGCCAACAGATATGAAGTTAAAACCATTACTAACAATAACTGAGCATTTCACAAAGCATATCCACTCCTCCACCCTTTTCCAATTCGCTTAAATGTTTATTACTGCATTTTTTCTCAGCATTAATACTTGGTTTTGAAACATCATCATATACCTTTTTAGCTCCACTTGTTGCTTGGAATCCTGCATCACATAGAATAATCTTATCATCATCTTGATCGGTAAAGCAAACTCGGCATAAACAACAAGGGCATTTACAATGTTGTTTCCTCTTTTTCTCAAAAATCAAAATATCATAGGATATGCATGCTTCTCCGTTATGCACAATATCTAGAGGTACAGAAACTGTAACTTATAATATCCTAAAAAAACACTCTCTGACTGCTGCCTTACTTGTGATGCTAGAGAAAATTTTATCTTAACTTCAAACATATGTTAAACTGGTATAATCTCTCTGCTTGCAAGGTTAAGACTGCGTACATCTATCATCCTCATACTTCACTAAGTGCGAACCTTTTGCACTAAGCCACTGCCACCCCCAGAGATATGCTAAAGAAGATCTGATATATGTGTGATCAGTTCGTGAAATACAACAACAACAATCAAAGCCTTTATCCTACTAGGTGGAGTCAACTACATGAATCGAACGACGTCATAATGTTCTGGCATAAATTATGTTCATCACTTTATTGACAACCCATTGATATCTAATTATCAAAATACAATTTTTGAAGATGCAAAGAAGAAAGCATGAAACTTAAGTGCTTTGACAGAATTATATTACCAACTGATAGCACTGGTATCAATTATAACAGAAAAGTATAATAGAAATTCAAATGAAATGCCCCTACCCCAGAATTATTACTTTTTAATGCTAACTTTTCACTCTTCACATGTATGGTAATAATGGAAACTCCTTAGATCATTGGAGAGTCTCATGTCATAAACAAATCTAGGAAATAGTATCAAAACCGATGGTTCAACAGAGGTATAGTTGATTTAAGGGGGTGTGTGTGATAATCACACTTAACAATGAAATACAATCATGTTGCACCAGTCTTGTAAATAATGAGTCTCAACAATATAAAATAATTCTGTAAAAAAAAGTATCCAACTGATAATAAATTTAACGCTATTAACTATAATGATAACATATTTTGGATAAATTATCATGAAAATTTAATTACACTGAATATATATTAAAATTAATTATTGGAAACAATATTTATTAGAAGACTCAATCACATATCTCAAAATAAATTAATTCTTTATTAATACTAATACTTTTATTTATAAAACACGGAATATGTACTTAGTTTCCCTGCGTTGATTGACGTTGTAGAAGTAAATAATGTCTCCTAATGAATTTCGTCAGAAACTATAATCGTGACTGACATACATTGTATTCTCTGACTTTATAAATAAATAGTGTTGCAAGCAATAATAAATTTTCGGACAATGCCACATTTGTCACGTTTACCGCCCAAGGATTTAGAAAATTCTTCAATTATCCATGTTATTTCAATGACTTTTTCATTTGAATTAATATAGTAAGTAACTATTTTCGTTTCCAATAAAGTATATCTTCGTGGGGATGAGTTATCTTCACCATTAAAATTAATTATAATATGTATCATATTTATTATTTTTTATAAAAATACTTCTAAAATCTATAAAAAAAAATATATGTGATGATTTCAATGTCAAGAGGATATAGTTTATCTCAATGATATGCAGACTTTATTCTCTTTTCAATATTGTTTATCACAATCAATTTAATGCATGTTATCCACTTTTCAGATTTTTTCTTATTGCCTTAATAAAGTGTGATAATTGTTGAAATAAATTTTGGTCTAGTGCATTAATATTTTATTGGATTAGTAATTATTAAATTTACTTATCTTTTGAATAACAAACACTCATTGTAAATTTAATTTCCAGAATTAAAACAACATAAAATAAATTAGTTAATTAGAAGTAAGATAAAGTTAAATTCTTATATTTTCTAGGTTGATTAACTTTTTTAAATTAAATATCAACCAATGATATGTACATTACGTTCTTGTTATTTTGATTTCTAATAATAACAATAATGGTGAATATGAATTATTAGAAACACTTTAGTCAAAATAAATTATTTTATATTGATAGCCAATATATTCAATGATTGTTATGTAGTAGAGTAATAATTAAAATAAGATGAATGAGTAATAATCAGCTTTGATATTGTTTTCATCTTATAGAGCCATGGCAAGATTACACCATCCTGTTCCTAATATACCATTAGTAACCACTAAAATTCTGATTCTTGTATTTCCACAATGTTCCAAGTACTAGATTTATTATTAAGGTACAAAGTATAAATCACACACCACATATTAGAAAAAGTGACCAAGCTGTACGAACCATGTTATTAGAAAATGCGACGAAGCGATACGAAACATGTTACGAGTATTATGTAACTTAGCATCAATCTATAATGTAATCTTAACCATGATTTAGGACCATTGTAAATACCCATAGCCTAATTATGCAATTTAGCTTCAGCAATAGCCTTATATTTATGACAATAAGAATTTCCTAAATAAAACATTATCTCATTCAGCTACTAAAATCATATATTTATCATGTTTAATCATTTTCTACAAAAATATTTCTAAAACTAAACAAAATAGTGTACATATTATATTTTTAGTGGTATGAAAAAAGAAATAAGTTATCTCATAATATCAGAAATTTTTTTTTCTCTCTATATTTGTACGGAGAGAGAATAAAGTACCTACACAAACTAATGATATAATATGTACATACACATACTCAAAAATTGAAGGTCATGTCAAAACTAATGATATATGCAAATCATGGCATGTTCAATTTACATCAAAGTTTTGAGTATAAACAAAATCAAATGAATCATGAAATGGTAAGCAACATCATGTTCTTGAATTCCTCAAAATCAAGTTGTCCATCCAAATTGGTATCATAGAAGAAAATCATGCTTCTGCAATCTTTCCCATCCCACAAACCAAGCCTCTTCAAAACACACTCCAATTCTTGGCTTGTAATAAATCCATCACCATCAATATCAAACACTTTGAAAGTTTCCACGAGATCATGATCATTTTCATCACCACTTCTAATCTCATCATTGTTCTCCTTAGATATAGAGTTGTAAAAGTACAAAAACTCACTCAAGTCAAGGCTCTTTTTTTCAACAATAGATTCTACCTCATCTATGCTAAAATGGAAACCAATCTTCTGAAGAAGCCAATTAAGCTCTTCAAGGCTAACAAAGCCATCACCATTCATGTCCATCTTCTCAAAAATCTTCTGTAACTCAGTGGGGGTTAGGAGAGACATATTGGAAAATAATAACATAGATGGGTATATCATATATGATACAATATGATATGATTATTAGTCTATGCTTTATTTCTATTGTATTTTATTAGCATTAAAGTTTGCAAGTTACTTCACATATATGCAATGACATAAGGGCTTATATAGGAATCATGACTTTGGCCATAGCAGTCATTTGTGAAATACAAATCTGTTGTCTCATATTATATCTTATTCAATATCTCGTGTTGATGAAAATATATTAATATCAATTAAAAATTTAAATATTTATTCTTATTATATTTTTGTTTTATTATTATTAGTCCGAGACAACATATAAGATATAATCTGAGACAATACCGGAAATAAACACAAGTTGGGGAGAATGGTCCAGGCAATTTGCACGAAGTTTCGCAGTCTTTGCTATGATAGCAACTTTATTATAGTAATTTAGGCAATTTCATAAAGTAGAAAAATCAGGTTTAAGTTTCTACTTTCTAGGTGCCTTTGTGATCATATTTTTCAATAGAATCATAGCGTGTAAGTGATTATTATACCAACAATTGCCCGTTGTTTAAATTGGAAAAGAGTTTAGCAATCACCCAAATATTTTTCAGTGTCGTCATATATTATCTTACACAAACCAAAAAAAAGTTATTAATTTTTCTCCAATTATTAAAAATTATTAATTTTGAGAATTAATATTCTCCATAAGTTATAGAATAATGATTAATATGAAGAAAAAAATAAAAATAAAAACTATAATTATAAAGGAAAGGATAAAACATTTTCAAACTTTCGTAAGTAATGCACTAATGACATTGTTATCATGACTTTAACGTATATGCATAATGGATTCAAAGTGCAATAATTTTTTATTGGATATAAATGAATAATAGATAATATAATGATTATATATAAATCTTTATACTGATAGTAAATAAATACTGTATTCTAAAATAATGCTTAGTATATAGATATTATATTTTATTATCATTCCCCTATGCTTATTGTTCAATATTTGTGGTGTTTTGTAAGGTTGCTTTCAAGTTTCAAATATGATTTATTAATGACAAGGTGTGCTGCGTGTATATTTGGGAATAAACTAAAGAGTGTATTCAAAACTGAAAAGCGTGTTGAGTCATGGGTGCGTGTAGTGCCCACTCTTTGGTTTTTTCATGGAATACGAATCAAGCACTAGTAATTCTTTCTTAAGGAAAATTTACTTAGTTGATGCACATTGATTGAAAAATTATAGTTTTGGTGTACATTTTAAATTAATTATCAAAATGGTGTACTTTTTAGAAAATTGGCAACCAAGTTGCAAGTTTCATATTTTTTCTTTACTTTAATGTAATTCGGCAATGTCACTATAGAGTTTAACATTTTTCTTTCTCACTCCAAAATAGGCATGCAGAGTTTCAATTTCAAAAAAATTTCCAACTTTTTTTGTTTTATGTCGTACAAAATTATATATTCATGTTACAGACCAATCACATTTTATCAACTAATATAAAAAAATATTTTATGTTTCTATGATTTTTTTTTTTAATTAGGTGTTATTTTTCAATTAGATTGAACTCTAAGGAAAATCGGCAATCCTAGCGCCAATTATGTAAAAAGTCTCATTTTTTACAATTTTTTATTTATTATTTTTACATAATTGGTAATATGATTGTCGATTTTCTTTTAGGAAAATCAATGTAAATATTAATAACATCTGTTTCATTTGTGTACCAATCTAATTAAAAAATGTCATCTAATCAAAAAATAAAAAAAACATAGAAACATAAAATAATTTTGTATATTACTTGATAAAATGTGGTTGGCCTGAAACATGAAAACATAATTTTTTTGGCACAAAAACAAAAAACATGGGAAATAATTTTGAATTTAAATATCTGCATCCTGGATACCAATTTTGGAGTGAGAAAGAAAAAATGTTAAACTCTACAATGACATTGCTGATTTACATTAAAGTGAAGAAGAAAAATATAAAACTCGATAACTTAGTTACCGATTTTCCAGTACAATATTTTAGTATTTAATTTAAAAGGTATATCAAAACTGTAATTTTTTAGTTAATTAATGTACACAAGTAAGTAAATTTGCCCCTTTCCTGATGCACAATATACATTTATACTTCATGCTTTAGTCATACCATTTTTTATCACTCACTTTTTTACCACTTATCTCTTCATTTTTTAACTTCGTTTACAATGAGTTAAATAGGCTTGTTTTAGTCAAAGTGTATACAATTTTACATAATATTCCTTAAATTATATGCATAATTTCATGTATTTGATAATTTAAGTAGAACATTGTAAAATCTTTCTACTAAATCCTCTTATTAATTTTCATACCCACAAAAAAGTGACACATGTCACTGGTAGAAGGATATATCATTTTTCATTTAAGTAACATATTACTATTTCTTTTTACTAACAAGACGTTGATCTAGTGGTATAAGGTTTCATTGGATACCCAAAGTCGATAGTCAATTCCTATGAGCAACACTTGTTGGGAAGGGTAGTCACGAACCCCAAAAATAATTAATTTCTTACTCAAAAAATGTAAAAATACTCTTGGTAGTACCAAAAAATATTTATATTATCAAATGTATCTCCCCATCTTTTTGAATAAGTAAGTAATTCATTTCAAAGTGTATGATACATATGACAATAAGTATTACTCTCAGAATTAAACTTTTAACTTCTTTATTATGATGGAAACATCGATTTACAACGCTGGACTTTAAGAAAGTAGCATATTGACAATGGTAACATGTCAAAAATTTTATTCATGAAATCCATACAATTTTAGAATAAGTGTTTTTTGCAAAAATATCTAGTACACCATTTATATATGTCCATCAATATCATCCTTAAATAAAAGTAATGTACATGAAAACACACAAGATTCTAATTTGAACTCTTTTGTCTATTGTTCCTTCTTTTTTCTCTTTTTCTTTCTTTTTTAAACATTTGATTTTCAAAAGTCCTTCAAAGTTCCCAAGGGACAACTCTCTTCCTCTAGCCCACGTTGTGTCACTCCATATCCCATAGGTATGTAATTGGTCAGAAGATATATTTAAGTTAAAATTTAATTATTAAATATTTTTTTGACAATCATAAACTCACGGTACATTGAGTAACACAAAGCGTGGGACAACAAATATGCTCCCGTTCTTCTACCTCTGACCTCCTTCAACTTAGCCACATAATTCTCTCATGTTCTAATATATATATATATATACACTACTATATTATATTGATTATCTTTGTATGAGAGATAAGTGTAATTTCTTAAATAAAAATTATGATGATTGTAATTAAGTTAAACAAAATATGATACGTTGTGAAAATATGTCCAAATAGTATAAGATTAAATGTACATTTATTATTTTGGTTAATTACATTAGTACAAAAGTGATTTAAACATCTCCTTAGAACAATCGATACAATTTGTAACAAACAAAAAATAATAAATATATATTAACTCTTATACTATTTGGACTTGACTTAATTACACATGTCACCATTTTTTATTCAAGAAATTACACTTATTTTACTATAAGGGTAATCAATGTAATATATACATATTTGTGTAAGTTTAAAAAAGGAATGAATGATTTATATAATTTCACTTAAAATCAGGGAATTAGGGATGTTAATATAGTTTACTCTTAATATTTACAAAACCTTTTTTCACAATAATGATCATTGTCCAAGCCTAAAAGAAAAACAGATTAACCAGTTTGTGCATCTCCCTTTATTATTTGGTCTAATATTAGCTTATTCAGGCACCCTTTTGAGCTACAATAAGCTGAAAGAAATGTACCATTAGTGTGACTGAGTGAATGACATGAAACATTTCAGTAGCTCTGATTCAAGCACAAGACATGTAGAAACCCAAGTGCAATTGATAGCATGTTTGTTTGTGATTCAACTAATTTACCTAAATAATGTTGATTTTTAAGTTATCTACCAAATTAAGAGTAGTCAACTAAACTATTTGCCTGTATCTCAATAATCAAACAAACTATTTATCAATGACAAGCACAATCGAGTTGGGCATCCAACTTTATTTAAAAGAAAATGGTTCAATAACACTTGTAATCCCCTCCAACCCAACACCATCCACCTACACCACTTTAATACAAATGGGCTCAAGATTGCAAATAAACTTACCGTTATGCCGAAACTCACTCGAAAGGGGCAAAGCTTATGGAAAATAATAATACAGTTACCACTAATCCCCCACTCAAAAACCCTGCAAAACGTTTTTTTAATGCCACAACTTAGAGCAACTTATTACTAACAAAGGCAATCCCAAAAACCAATTTATAAACAACACATTGCAAGAGTATAAAGAATGAGAATGAAGAGCTAGAACTTCTTTGGACATGTTCCAAGTTCAAGGCTTGAAGGAAAATTTGCCAGGCTCAGTGTATTTTGCTTCCTGCTGTTCAACTTTGTTTAATTTAAAACCTCTGATTCTCAAAACCTCAGGCTCTGAGGTATCTTTGTAGTCAACATTCTCAATAGACCAACCATTGTTCTTAACCGAACCACTGACATTTACCTATATAAAAAAAAGTGACGCATCAATTAAAAATATTTAAGCAACCACAAGGTCTTCTGTGCACGTGCATTCATAGGAGATGGCAAAAGTTTCAAGCTTTACTTTTTAAATAAGGGTGGGGTATTAACTAAAATGAGAATATATGTTCTAACTATTAAGGCTGGGAGAGTTTGAAATTTAGAGTTGTTAGTATGAGAATATAACCAAGGGTATCCTCTCAGTAAGAACCTTTATCTTTTATAGGGTATGTGGTTACCCCTCCCAAGTCCAACAAGTGTCACTTTCAGGAATTGAACCTTTGACCTTTGGCCTAGTACGATAGTTGGGTACCCAGTGGAGCCTTACGCCACTAAACCAACATCTTGTTTCATACTATGTTTACTATGATGTGTCAGTGTCCTACATTATTCCTCTCAAGCAGTTAATATGTAACTGAGGAAACACAAAAGAAATATAATATTAATAAACTGTCTAGCCATACCTCTGCATCATCAACAGCATCAATGATAAGAGCACCATCTAAGGACAGATTTTCAATAAAAACCTTTTGTCCTTTAATGGCTAGTGTAGAGTTCTGAGAAATGGAGGAATTTCCACTGACTTTGCTTTTGATCTGAGAATAAGTCAGACCCCATTTTGGCTTCCATGTGATACGCGGCCAAACTTCAACCTCTTGCCCATTGAAAACCTTCAACTCTGGATCTGGTATTTGGACACCAGCCTGGTGGGGGAAGATGCAGAAAGAATTGATTAATCTGAGTTGTAGATTTGAGTACCAAAGGAAAAGAGGTTAAGAGAAGGTACTATATGTGTGCATAGAAATTATGAAACTTACTTGGGATACAAGGAAGATCGTTTGAATAACGTTTGTAAGTGAAAATATAAGTTGTATCTCATTTTAACCATAGTATTCTAAAGAAAACTCAATTCTCTCAAATATTTTAATCATACCTAATATAAAGCAAAAGCATTTCCGCAATAGTGGGGTTGACTAAATGGACCAAAGTAATCAAACAGTGCCATTATATTATGTCACATACCAAGTCTTAGTAATGGACATTATCCTCTCTATATGATCAACTTTTCTTATTAGGAATTTTACTACTTTTCCTTACTAGGCTTAACCAACTTAGGTGAGATATTGCCATCTTTTCCTCAATATGTATTATCCCTACTTTCTCTCTAATGCCCCAATCTTGTCATATTTTATATGTCTACTCATCTGCTGCAACATCCTCGTTTTTGTAACACTTATGCTCTTATTGGCACTTCACCATCCCACAATCATGACCTAAGATAACTACGAAAATATTTTAAAAACTAATTCCTTGGCATTTGGCAATTACAAAATTATAAAAAAAATATAATGTTACTACAATAAAGTACACACCTATGTGACATTGAATTCTGAACTTACAATAAGAAAAGGACCATATTACCTTTTTGAGAATAATGCTGTTTGCACGGTAGATGGCCATTTCTCCAGAGGTTGCACTATGGTATGGATTTCCTTTCGGCACCTTCAGTAGTATTATAGAAAAAGTTATCAGAAATGATTCCTATCTGGAAAAACTTTTAGCAAGTAGAGAGATCATTATTCGAAACCTCTTCTACCACATTAATGAGCATTTCAAATCCAAATTTCACTCAAACTTTTGACTAGACCTTTCCAGTCTACTTCACTTGAATACTGTATAACCTTAAATAGGAATTCAAGGACTGAAATCTAATGTTCCTTTTAACTATTTCCTTTTATCTACTTTCAACTCTCCAGAATTTCAATTTTTTGCAAGACTCCATAAAATACAATAAGGTCTAGCACAGCAATATCTAATTGCATTAGAATTTTAGTTGTACCTTAGCAGCATCCTCAGCATTATTCTTCACAGGTGCATAAGCAAGCCATGTTTCCATCACCTACACAATTATATGGATACAGTGAGCTAGCACAGTGCATTACAACTGAAACATCTCTTCACAATGAATACTGATACAGAATCATTTGTAAAGTGGCATCAGCATGGAGTGACTCCATCTAAAACCTAAAAGATCATCTTCAGGTATTGAAAAGAAAAGCTCTTTGATTTGCTAAAATTCATGTAATCTTTTCCTCAAATAGATAGTTTACCGTGAACCCAACCCTGGCAGATGGGGACAATGTTTTTGGATAGTCTTGCATCATACATTCGAGTCGAGTTGAGGACTTAAATGATGTCTTGCTGGCATCTTTATATCTGCAGTAAGTAAATATAGCATTAGTGACATCAGAAAGAGAAAACATGATTCATAAGTTCCTTAAAGTGTAACAATGGTTTCCTAAAGCACAAATGAAACTGAATTGAATTTGTTTTTTATTTATGACCTTGTCCTAGTCAATAGACTATTCTAAATTGAAATTTAGGAGGCTGGTTGATTGAAATTAAGGAGCATCTAATGAAAAGAGATGATGACATACCAAGACCTGAGACCTCATAGTAGTCATTTAAGTTAGTTTCTTTTTAAAAATGTATTACTCAGAAGAAAATTAAGCCGAAACAGATTTTTCTTTATATTGTTCATGAAAACTTTCCAACAAAATGATGCCAAATCTACTACAAACTTATAGGAACAACTCAAACTTCTAAGAATAACATTGATGTATCTTGAAATAGAAGGGACAATAGGGGGGAAACTGTTAAAGAAAAACCTAATGCATCAACAAATCAAAGACAATTGAACCACGCTACACCCAAGTGTTGGAAATAGAAATAAAATATAATGTGTATAAAAAGGAATAATTACTTTGGGTTAACAAACTCCTGTATGGCACCTCCTGTTTTTGTGAGCTCTTCAATGTAAGGACCAAGTTCTAAAATCAACTGACAAAATAAGATGTCGTCATTATGCAATTATGGCATAAGCATGATGCAGTTCAACTAAATAAATGCTTCTAAATCATAAAATAATAATAATAATCATAATTAAACCATAGTTAACACACCACGCAATGCAATCATAACGAATCACATTGGGTGTTCATAGCATATCAAGGTAATAATGCCGATAAGAAGAATACTATCAACTCAGACCAACACTAGATAATTTGATGGGATACATTCCATGAAGGGAGACAAAGGAGAATGTTGAAGTATGAAAGAGGATTACTTGGTTTATATTTCCAGGAAATGGAGAGTAGCCCGTCTCGGAATTGACATCACCATCAGGATATCCACTTGCTCTGAGAAGAGGATCTAGCTGATTGTATTCCACATTTATCACCATAGACCTACCTGTTTATTACATGCTTTCAAATTAATCACAAAATGCTAAATGAATGCAGGAAAATCCACAAAAATGACAGGATGAAGTCAACATAAAGATAGACTATATAAGCATGTTCTCTATAATATTCTTGAATAAAACTTCCAGGAAGAAAAAGCCTATGTATTGAGGTTTTAAAAGTCTCATTAAATGGTAGAAGTACATGGTAACTTACTACTTCAAACACAGACAAATGTTTTTTATTACATTGTGACCAACTGACCTCACACCAAAAACATTTTTCCAAAGGGAAGGATTTATTCCAATGACCATTGACTTGAATTTGATAGCATTTCCAATCCTCTTGAGAAAGAAAAAAAGAGGGGGGTGCACAGATGCAGAGGACAAAACCATATGACACATTTAGCTGTCAGACACAAGAAGTCCAACAATACGAATTGTACTAGATCAAGTGAGATCTGGAAGATCAGCATCAAAGTGGATTCTAATACCCATATCTACTTGTCATCTTCAAATAACGGCTAGTTAAGACAATATATCCTAATAATATCCAGTAATAACAATTTCCATTTTTTATTGGAATATTTACAATTTTTTATCATTCCTAAAAAATGAAGGCACTGATACCCATTACTTATTTATATTTTTATGGAATATTTACATTTTTATTATACCTGCTCTGCCCTACATAAATTTTCAACCATTTAAAAACATTTTGCCACCATGAAATATCATTGTCTCACATCATCCCATTGATTATGATAAATAATTAACATATTCACAAAATTTACAGCTTCAAATCACTTTACCCTTTAAATGCAAGAAAAACATCCTATTTCACTGTAACATACAACAAAGCAAGTGTATTATTCTCACCAACCCCAACATAACATATAAGCCTACAATAAGCAATACTTTTCTTTTCTATTAGGGATGGAACAAGTAGTTTACCATCAGAGTGAGTGAGTCTGGTAATTCCGCCAATAGCTTCTTTTGCTTTCCGAGGTACAGCGAGAGAGTTAACATGGTACTGTTTGGTAGCACTGACACCCAATGATGCTGGAATGGCCTGTATCCTCAAATTACTAGGCAATGAATACTTAAAATATACTGATGAGAAAACCAGAAAAGAGTAACTGGAAGAGTGAAATATTAAAGCACCTAACCTTGAATAGAAGTCCATTTGTATCTTGAAAAAAGAGAACCCATTTCAACCCAGCATCGTACCTAACAAATGTAGATCATAATATCAAATTTATGATCAAAGCATATCAACAAAGGATAAAAATATCTTTGCTCTTCTAATTTCTAGGATTTCTAGAATACAATCTCATCAATTTACAGAACTCGCAACCAGCATCTCTAGTTTTACATAGCATTTTTTAACTGTCCAATCATATTCAAAACATTCTGAGAATTACACCGAAAAATGAAAATGGAGAGCAGAGACACAAACAGATGTTAAAAAAGATCAGTTAACTGTAAT
This sequence comes from Lupinus angustifolius, assembly GCF_001865875.1. Taxonomy (NCBI): domain Eukaryota; kingdom Viridiplantae; phylum Streptophyta; class Magnoliopsida; order Fabales; family Fabaceae; genus Lupinus; species Lupinus angustifolius. The sequence goes on along the minus strand of NC_032011.1, from coordinate 27,800,676 downwards.
CATACCAAGCTTTCAGAAGACCACTGGAATAAAGAAGCGAGTGCACATCACCATGGCCATGAGGTTTTGTCTACCAAGAGAGAAATGGTTAGTGGGTTGCACTTGTATGAAAATATAACATACGAGGTAAATGGAACGCGCTTCACTCGTTTCCTTTTGATAAATAAACTTCAGTGCCCGTGCCCGTCACAACAATACCTGAATTTTGTATTTGCTTTGTGGATCCAATGCAAGCCTGGCATCATTATCATCTAAGCATGCTACTTTTTCCTGAGTTAGATAGGAATTTAAAAATTAAAAATATACAAAACAAAAAAATGAACATTTTAGAGCCAAATTGAAATTTCATCGAGCCATCAAAAGATATACCTGCTTTAAAAGTGTTACTTGTGTGGGCTGCATACCAAAGTAAGAATTTAGTTCTAATAGTTCTAAGGTACGCCCATGGGTGTCATCAGATGTCATGATAGCCAAAGGAATCCGTGTCTGGCTTTCACCTAAAAAATGAAAAAAAACGACCATTAGTCCATTACTGTAATGGACTGAAATATTTTTTAATATTAATAACAAGAAAGTGGACTATTGTTTGAAAGAGGGGCAGGAGAAAAAGAAAGACAACAATAACCAAGCCGTAATACCACCATGTTGTACAAGAGAAAAAGAAAGCTTGAGAGTAATTTCTTTGTTGATGGCAAAGGGCAACAAATTGTGACACCTTTCAACTTATGGAATGTTAATTATCACACATTCAACATAGAGTATTATGTGCAACGTGTGAAAGAAACAGCAAAGTTATAATATTAGATAGTACTGCCAAGGGTGCATCAGCTTTTATAGAATTTCTATCTAGAAAATATATGTTCGGTATTTTTCTAGCGGTTGTACTAGAATGTTTTTTCGAGAAAGCATTTTCCATAAAATACTTCCCCATGTTATTGTTTGGTCCAGCTGTCAACTGTTACAACCTATTTAGGAAGAGAAAAGTAACATATACATTTAAGAAGGGAATGCCATTTCACAGCACAAATCAAAGAACAAGTTTTTACAGAACACATCAATTTCTATAAAAATGTTTACATCTGAAAATGTTTTTTTGGGAAAAAAAAATGTTGACCAGATAATGTTTTCTAGGAACCTATTTTTTTACTTAAAATTTTCCAAAATCAAGTTATTTTCCATAAATTTTAGGACAAAAGGGGTTATTTTCCATCAACAAATGGACCCCGGTCATGTAAATTGGAATAAACTAAACAGGCTATCTAATATCTATTGCCTGTATTGAACAGTTGTATAAACAAGTTCCTCAATGTCTTTTGTTTAGCAACATAAGTAAGCAAAATTGGAGGATAAATATGACTCTCTATATAAATGGCAATTAATATAACCTTGTGAGCTGGCTTCTTGAAGAGCCAATATAGATTCTATGTAATTCTGTAAGAAACATGTTCCAGTGGTGGTTTCGGCAGGAAGAGCAACCTGAAAGATGCAGAATCTATGGTTAAGAATCAGGAACTGATCATTTCACATGCTTGAGTTATCCACACACAAACACTAAAAGGCACAAAAAGCCCTTTATAGCACACGGGGCTGAAAAACCTTGTTCAAGATATCAGAAAGCATGAGGCAAAGTAAATTCATTCCGGGACAATGAAAATCATGCTCAACAGTAATGAGCAAAGCTGCTGCAATGACTTCATCAGTCCTTATACTACAGTATTAGAGTTCAAACTTTTAATTGAGTTCTATTTCTATAGACATACTTGAATAAATACGTTTACACCATTACAATATTTTCTTTTGAGAAGAGGGAAAGTAAAATAAAACTTACAAGACAATAAACAATCCTCTGAGCAACCCAAGGAAAAAAAACATATAACATAAAGAGCATAGTAACAACTCTAAAACTAAAATTGATCAAAGCTCTTCATAATACATATCATTCAAAATTAAGATACTTGTAAAGAGAGGTTTTTAAAAGTCCCCACTCTACTTTTGTACAGAAATTCAAATTTATAACCTCACAAGGACCATCAAACAACTTAAAATGGGAGTTGGTTGATTTTGAGTTTTGACAAAATAGCAACAGCGTTAGAACCAACATCAATGTGAAGCTGTTATCGACATCGGTTTTCTGGGAACTCTATATACAGATGTCCCCATTGTATACCTTGATCCCATTATAATAAAAGCATCAAAATAATGATGGCATAGAACACCATTGTATACCTTGATCCCGCTGTATCCTAGCCGCTCCCCAAGTCCACCAGCAACAAGAACAAATGCAGCTTTGCGAGCTTCTTGTACACCTCTATCCTCAAATTTGATGAAATTCTCCTCACCAAATGTCAAAGTCTCACCTGTTGGAACCTGCAGAACAGTTATTCGGTAGTCATATACCCAGAGTTCTAATTTAATTATAACAAGCAGCATGGAATATGGAACTTAAAGCTCATAGATGAGGATGTACACATGCACATCCTGAAAAAAATGCGTATATCAGTTAATAATTTTTGCAGCCTGGTTATATAAAATTGCACTCATGCCACTCATTTGTCCTATTTTTTACCACACTCATTGCAATTTATATTTTATACCACTATCTCTGGGTCCTAAATTATTTTTAAATTAGACTAAATTACACCGACACCCCTGAGTTTTAGTAAAATTACACAAATTACCCCTCAATTTTTTTAACTTACACAAATCACCCCGAATTATATACATACATTCACTAAAACTCTGTAATTTACTCTTTAAATTAAAAAGTATTAAACTTGCATTTCCCTCATAATAGTGGACCGGAGATGATTTCAACCCCTAGATCTGCCACTGACTTAAAGTATCTGGTGTACTGATGTCAGAAAAGTGAGTAGAAAAATCACAAAAAAGTGACTATTGTAATATACAAAAATCAACTTTTGAGACTTGCACATTTGTTTGGTTGAGCTTTTGTAGAAAGAAAGAAAAAACTAAAATTCAATTTCTTTTGGCGACTATACCTTTCAGCTTCTAAAAAAATCACTTTTTTAAAAGCTAAACAAAAGGGCTTTTTTTAACACAATGGGTATCTAGTGTCATTTTCAATACTTTGGATATGAAATGTTGAAAATATAATAAGGAACAAGTATAGTGTATCAAAAAATCAAATAATGTAATGTTTATTCAGTTATAAATTAATAAATAAAATGAAGACAAACTTACAGAGGGAGTGAATCCATCAAAAGGGTTCACACCAGCTTTTGAATCAGCCAATAAACGCTTAGCGTTTTTAATGTATGCTTCTAAACCACCAGGGTAACTTGAATCCAATCGAATTATCTAAACCACAAAAACGCAGTGCCGTTTACACAATGAAACATTATGTTGATTTCTGAAACAGAATAAAACGACAAACCTGATCAAAAAACGATTTTTTCTGATCATCGTCGATGCCAGGAGCTGGCCAATCTTTGAACAAATGGCTCTGACCATTTTCTAGTAACATCTTTGCCACATCTTGCTGTGAATCAAAATCATAATTAGAACAGAAAAAATTGAAAAAAATTGAAGAAAAAAAGGGAAAAAACGAACTTGTTGCGGTGAGAGAATGTTGAAATTATGAGTGAGGGTTGAAGCCATGATGGAATTGAAGAAAGATTGAGAGAGAATGGAAGAAGAAGAAGAAGAGAGAGGAATGGGATTATGAGAATATGCGATTACATAAGTTTAGTGATAATTACGTTACATAGTATTTATTTTAAGGATAAATGTGGAACCGGGTGTGCCGGTCATTATGTGGATCTCAGTCAATTCAATTCCACTGAGTCACTGTCCATATTAAGCGTACTCGGTTGTTTCCCACTGTATTTCTATCCGATTATTAGAAATTGATATTTAATTACATAGAAAAATCATATTTTTATATGTTATAATTTAATTGGTTAGAGATACATATATCAATTTTTGGATATGAGATCAAACTTGTATGGAGATATATATATGTGGAGATAATTAATTAAATTTTATCAATATATTAAAATTTTAATTATATATGATAGAACCAACAAGCATAAATGTATTTATCTTTTAATCCTGTGTTATATGATTTTTCTACCTGAGATCTATGTTTAGATCATCCACACCTAAGTCTCACTGACCAAAGTCTCACTGCAAATGACGTGTAATGCTCTGATTAGGTATAAATGTTTATTTGTTTTCTTCTAGGTAAACTTTTCTATCTAGTTTGACAAAAGTACTGATGTACTTTTTCCAATGGGGTTATCTCTACGAGGATAACAAGTTCCTGTATTTTTTTCTCTAAAAATATTCATTTTATACCTTACAATTCTCGTTTGTAAAATTGGTCTAAGAATTAAAAAAATACAAATTAGTTTTCATCAATGATAAATATATGTCAAAATAGTGAGTATTAAATTGTTTCAAAAATTAGTTATAAAATATTAAAAATAATTAATTTGACCATCATTTAAAATATAATGATAATTTAAGATTTTCTAATATAATTGGTCAAATTGGTACAATAAATTTTTTGAATAATTGAATTAAGTTTTTACTCAATTTCTTAATATAATGTTATTTTGAGACTGTTATAAGGATGAGTTTTACTTTTCTTATATTTATGTATCGGGAGTAAGATTTTACATGATCAACAAATTGTTAATCATTGAATTACTTTATGACAAAAGAATATATATATTCACATTGTATAAGTTTTATACACTGTTATTATATTATTCACCATACATCTTTAATTATTATTGACTATTTGAAAAAATATAATTCAAATGAATGATAGATAATATAATAATTATATATAAATCTTTACACTAACTGTTATGCATATAATACTTTACTTTATATATAAAAAATTATGTGTATTACTTTTATAGTTTAATATGGATTGTTACTTTGTTATGGTAAAGTAGATGATTCATCTAGATTTTAATATTTATGCATATAGATTGCAATAACTATAAATATTGATGAGTATGGGTGAGGTTAGGATGAGTTAAGATTTATCCTTTATCCAGTTTTAAATGGTAGCTAGATCATTTTATGAACTCCAAAATATCGACTAGTTTAGCCTTTAAACTCGATCATAAATCTAATTAAATATAATGCATACTTATTTTAGATAAAATATTTTCAGTATTACTTATTATTATGAATATGTAATTTGTCATATAAAATGATATATGTATTATTAATCATGTATATATGATTAAACAACTAGAGAATCAATGGTACTTTCGACAAAAAATGTATCATTACTCTAAACACATTTGAATAGAGACACATGCAACATGATGAATGAGTAAACATGAGACGGGTTGGGTCAAGTTATACTTGGTCCTTACGCGGTCCTAAATATTGATTAGTCTAACTTTTGAACCCGAACTCGACCCTAGATTCGACCCTATTCGAACACAGTTATGATTGGGTCAAACCGAGTGAGCGGGCAGAGTCAGATCTTGCTCACTCCTAAGTCTAAATGATACCGAGTACTGTACTATCTGGACCTATCTCGCTACTTTGTGTTTGGAATTGGACCCGTTCCAGACCTGCGTGAATACCCTCTTGGTCTGCTACTCGCGGGTCTTTGGGAACCCAACAAATCCACGAATACCCATGAATTCATAAAATTTAAAAGTAATTGTAAGTGATTTATGAAATTGTGTATTTATTTCCTATAATCCTCTATGATATTTACATAATCCAAAAGAGAGAAAAATATAAAATATAATTTAAGTTGACTGTTAAAACAATTCATTTTATTAAGACACAATTTAACTCGTTTCGTGATACTAGAATTAATACGAGTAGTCATATTAAGAAAAATTCGGAAATTGACATTGATAATCATATTGTTGGAAATTCTATACTTGACATTGTTAGTCATATTATGAATAGTTCGAGAATTAGCATTAATAACCGTATTTTAAGTGTATTCAATATGAGTTCTTATAATGTATTAAAAGTACCAAACAGAGAGCTATGTTATTTTATTATGGAGATGAAATGATTGACGTTATACTTGTACATTTTGAACAATATCACAAAATATCTTAAAAAGAGTTGTGACTCAATCAATAATAAATATTCAAACGTCATACTTAAGTGTAGCAAGCTATTCAAAACATAAATCTTAGTTTCTTATTTTAAATACAAATCTACTTTTAAAAACTCTACTTTAGTTGTGTCCACATACCCCACTTTATATTAAGCAGCACTTTGTAGATGTTTATATGTTAGGCTTTGTTTGAGATCTTATCTTACATTGATGGAAATGTTATAATTTACTAAAATGGAATAAATTAGAGTGAAATAAAGCTTTTATATTTTTATTTAAATACTTGAATGGAAATGTTATAATTTACTACCAAATCAATTGTTTTCAAAATTTAAGAATAAAAATAGGGATTGAATAAAATAGATTATATCCTTTCATTGCATTTCATTCTTTCTAAAGTTTATCTAGCCAACAAGAGTTGACACATTTCATATTGTGTTCATACTCGTTGTAATTTGGTTATTAAATTATACTATAAATACTTATTGAGGTAGTTGTTAGCCTTTCATGCATGAGGCATTCTTTCCTTATTAAAAAAATCGGCATAGTGCACAAGGAAATTAGTAGATAAAATGATAGATATACACAATCTTATGCAAGAGAGACCATTTGGAGGATTTGAGAAAACGATCTCATGATCACTACACAATAACTACATTATTGTTGCATCAACTCACCCTCTTTACTGTTAGATAGTTTTGTAATTCAGTTGGTTTAGTTACAATCGTTTTCATCAATGATAAATATATGTCAAAATAGTGAGTATTAAATTGTTTCAAAAATTAGTTATAAAATATTAAAAATAATTAATTTGACCATCATTTAAAATATAATGATAATTTAAGATTTTCTAATATAATTGGTCAAATTGGTACAATAAATTTTTTGAATAATTGAATTAAGTTTTTACTCAATTTCTTAATATAATGTTATTTTGAGACTGTTATAAGGATGAGTTTTACTTTTCTTATATTTATGTATCGGGAGTAAGATTTTACATGATCAACAAATTGTTAATCATTGAATTACTTTATGACAAAAGAATATATATATTCACATTGTATAAGTTTTATACACTGTTATTATATTATTCACCATACATCTTTAATTATTATTGACTATTTGAAAAAATATAATTCAAATGAATGATAGATAATATAATAATTATATATAAATCTTTACACTAACTGTTATGCATATAATACTTTACTTTATATATAAAAAATTATGTGTATTACTTTTATAGTTTAATATGGATTGTTACTTTGTTATGGTAAAGTAGATGATTCATCTAGATTTTAATATTTATGCATATAGATTGCAATAACTATAAATATTGATGAGTATGGGTGAGGTTAGGATGAGTTAAGATTTATCCTTTATCCAGTTTTAAATGGTAGCTAGATCATTTTATGAACTCCAAAATATCGACTAGTTTAGCCTTTAAACTCGATCATAAATCTAATTAAATATAATGCATACTTATTTTAGATAAAATATTTTCAGTATTACTTATTATTATGAATATGTAATTTGTCATATAAAATGATATATGTATTATTAATCATGTATATATGATTAAACAACTAGAGAATCAATGGTACTTTCGACAAAAAATGTATCATTACTCTAAACACATTTGAATAGAGACACATGCAACATGATGAATGAGTAAACATGAGACGGGTTGGGTCAAGTTATACTTGGTCCTTACGCGGTCCTAAATATTGATTAGTCTAACTTTTGAACCCGAACTCGACCCTAGATTCGACCCTATTCGAACACAGTTATGATTGGGTCAAACCGAGTGAGCGGGCAGAGTCAGATCTTGCTCACTCCTAAGTCTAAATGATACCGAGTACTGTACTATCTGGACCTATCTCGCTACTTTGTGTTTGGAATTGGACCCGTTCCAGACCTGCGTGAATACCCTCTTGGTCTGCTACTCGCGGGTCTTTGGGAACCCAACAAATCCACGAATACCCATGAATTCATAAAATTTAAAAGTAATTGTAAGTGATTTATGAAATTGTGTATTTATTTCCTATAATCCTCTATGATATTTACATAATCCAAAAGAGAGAAAAATATAAAATATAATTTAAGTTGACTGTTAAAACAATTCATTTTATTAAGACACAATTTAACTCGTTTCGTGATACTAGAATTAATACGAGTAGTCATATTAAGAAAAATTCGGAAATTGACATTGATAATCATATTGTTGGAAATTCTATACTTGACATTGTTAGTCATATTATGAATAGTTCGAGAATTAGCATTAATAACCGTATTTTAAGTGTATTCAATATGAGTTCTTATAATGTATTAAAAGTACCAAACAGAGAGCTATGTTATTTTATTATGGAGATGAAATGATTGACGTTATACTTGTACATTTTGAACAATATCACAAAATATCTTAAAAAGAGTTGTGACTCAATCAATAATAAATATTCAAACGTCATACTTAAGTGTAGCAAGCTATTCAAAACATAAATCTTAGTTTCTTATTTTAAATACAAATCTACTTTTAAAAACTCTACTTTAGTTGTGTCCACATACCCCACTTTATATTAAGCAGCACTTTGTAGATGTTTATATGTTAGGCTTTGTTTGAGATCTTATCTTACATTGATGGAAATGTTATAATTTACTAAAATGGAATAAATTAGAGTGAAATAAAGCTTTTATATTTTTATTTAAATACTTGAATGGAAATGTTATAATTTACTACCAAATCAATTGTTTTCAAAATTTAAGAATAAAAATAGGGATTGAATAAAATAGATTATATCCTTTCATTGCATTTCATTCTTTCTAAAGTTTATCTAGCCAACAAGAGTTGACACATTTCATATTGTGTTCATACTCGTTGTAATTTGGTTATTAAATTATACTATAAATACTTATTGAGGTAGTTGTTAGCCTTTCATGCATGAGGCATTCTTTCCTTATTAAAAAAATCGGCATAGTGCACAAGGAAATTAGTAGATAAAATGATAGATATACACAATCTTATGCAAGAGAGACCATTTGGAGGATTTGAGAAAACGATCTCATGATCACTACACAATAACTACATTATTGTTGCATCAACTCACCCTCTTTACTGTTAGATAGTTTTGTAATTCAGTTGGTTTAGTTACAATCCTTTCTGTTTATAGAAAGTTAGGTAGTTGCTTTATGCTATAAAAGGAAAGTTAGTTTGTGTAAGAATTTAAGTGATTCAATTCATTTCATCCCTACACAATTATTCATAGCATTCAACACAGATTTCATATTCTTCTTTCTCTCTTCTTCTGCATACACTCTTCTTCTCCATTCTCCTTTCTTGTTCTTTTCCTTCTAAGTACACACTCGTTGCTTTTGATTATAAGGCTATTCACAACATTTACAACAATCTCATTCCACTTTATTGTATAATCAACCATTAATTGGTGATAGCTATGATTATAGGCCAATCAATGTTTATAGAATCAGTGATTTGGTTGTGTATTAGAGACTAAACCATGCAATAATTTATGTTAGAAGACACATAGAGTGAGTGAATATTTGGTGATTTGTTAAAGAAGACTACTTCATAGTGATCCACAAGCTCTTGGAAGTAAGAATAAACCTGGTTACAGGTTTCAGATCAGAATTCCACACAAACCCCATTAGTAGGGTCAAGAAATAAACTTGTGGTCATGACTAAAGCTAGGGAATGGAAACTTAGTTTAGTTTTTGGTGGCCCTTAATACCAAAGGATTTACAAAAGGGTATCATTAGTTTGTTTCAGTAGTAGTTAGGATCCTTAACATTTCTTACTTCTTATATAATTGGATAGAAATTTATATGGTCAGAAAAGAAAGAAAAGTTTATTTCATGGATATTTTTCCAATTTAACTTATTCAAGTGGTACATATTTGTTCCCCTTAACCAAGACTTATAAGGCAAAAACATCTTTGCATAATTATATCAATGAAGTACTAGACTCTAGAAGTTATTCATCAGGCATTCAAGCAAAAGCACAGTGGAAGGAAAGAAACCAAGCAAAGAATGATATAGCCTTCTTAGGATGCATATCAATGATCCTTATGCTCTAAAATACAACTTGTTCCAAATGTTACCATTATTAACATATTACAAAATTGGTTGGAATTGAAATAAAGGACTAAAATAAAAACCACTTCAAGTTTGATGAAAAAGGGGAAGTAACTAGGCCAAGAAATCATAAGGCTTAGTTTCTTCATTATTAAGGGAAGGAAGAGGGCACACACAAATAACCTCTCATTCTAACCTAAACCCTTTTAGTATAAAACCCAATGGAATATGCCAAAGCCAATCAATAGAAGAAGAACAAGAAAAGTTTATCTACATGTGATTAAGATAAAATAAGATAGAGAGCTTCTTCTTCTAGCACTTTGCTAGTAGTTTGCTCAGTCAAAACTTGCCGTGCGGCTCCACCTGCCTCTCAAGTAGTCCTCTAACCAGACATTCTGCTCAATACTGCACATGGAGAGCGAGTCGTCCTCAACATCAAGCAGTGCAAGATTAAGAAGTGACTGTAGATTACTTGGTGGGCAAGATTTGTCGTCGAGTATTTCGTGTGCTTTTGAAGCATTAACTTCTAACCTTGCACAATCGATTGCATCAGCATCACCTTGAAGGAGCTTTGAAACCTGTGGTCCATTAGAGTAATTAGATTTTCACTAGACAAGGGACCAATGGAGAGAATAAGAATACTTCCGCAGTGATCAAACAAGAAGATAAATTCAAGGAGCATGTTATCGACTGAGGATAAGCTAAACACATAAAGTCAAGTCATTGTCCAAAAAAAAAGAAAACCACCATATGCATAAATGACCAATTTTTTATAAAGCCGATTGTGGTCCACTTACAAGGCTCATTTGAGGCCTAGCTTTCGGAGCACGTCTGATACAAAGTGTGGCTGCTAAGACCATCCTTTCCATTTCTTCATGATCATAGTTATCACCCAAACTAGGATCTAACAATTGTAACACTTTTCCACTATCTAGAATTGGACTTGCCTGCAAGATATGTTTCCCATCAATATTTCCACGATACGTATGATTAGGAAATCGGTAAATGAGATTTAGTTGCTAGACCCTAAGATTACAGATACATACCCACATTACGAGACTCTCTTGACCTTTTGGATAATCGCAGCTTATGGGCTTTCTCCCTGAAAGAAGTTCAAGGAGCACGACACCGAATGCAAAGACATCGATCTTATCGGTTACTTTGCCATACATGAAGTATTCAGGAGCCATGTAACTGCACAAACAAGTGTAATGCATAATTAGGACCAGTTCAAACACTCTCACTCTGTGCTACATGTATAGACAAGAACATATAGCATAGACTGTATAGTTATGCTATAGTTGAAAGTACAAACCCGAAGGTTCCTGCAACATCTGTGCATGTTATATGTGATGACGATGTTGATGCCCATTTAGCCAGTCCAAAATCAGAGAGCTGGGTAAAATCAAGCATAACAACTTGAGGATTTACAAATACAAATAACTCAAAATATAAAAACTCAAATAATCTACCTGGGGTTCAAAATCTTCAGATAACAATATATTTGATGATTTTACATCCCGGTGGATCACAGGTTGATCATCTTTACAATGGAGATATTCCAAAGCCTTGGCAACACCCATTGCTGCCTTATGTCTTTCAGTCCAACCAAACTCAAGTGTATTTTTCTTATTCCCTACTTTGACATGGAATAGAAAGAACAAGGGAGTCAGTAGAAAGTTAAAAGATCACACAGAAAACAAAAGTTGGACTAATGTATATGAAAGTACCATGAAGGTTCTCTTCAAGGCTTCCTCTTGATAAGAAATCATAGACTAGAAGAAGATTGCCCTTCTCAAAGCAGAACCCGAGCAGGGAAATGACGTTTTTGTGATTCAAGGTAGTGATAATTTCTATTTCCACGAGAAACTCATTCAAAACATTATCAAAAGGCTCCAGGATCTTAACAGCGAGTTCCTTGCCATCGCGAAGGCAGCCTTTATAAACCCGACTACTTCCTCCTTTCCCAATCAAGTTTTCTAAAATCACATTGGTAACCAAGTTAAAATTAAAAGGACTAAACCGGTTGCGTTAAATTGAATTTAGCCAAACAAGTACTGGGAAACACACCAGGCAAGAAATTTGATGTTGCTGAAACAAGTTCTCGGTACTCAAACAATCTGCAAGTAGCTGAGTATTTATCATGAAGGCTTCCCAATTCTCTTGGAACGCTTATTGAATTTCGTTCAGGAGAATAAGCAGTACCTATCTCAGCATCCACTGGAACAAGAGCACCACTCTGGCTATCTAATGCCACAGAATGATCATGACCTCGATCAAAAAATTTCGATCTATGATCATGATAAGCATAATATGAAAGACTTCTACAGGGCAAACTCATTGCCCACGGGACCACAGATATCTGGTGCAGCGGTGATAGGTGAAGAGGCTGCCTGTCTGACAAAATTTTCTGGTGTAATAGTGGCCAACCCGGTATCAATTCAAGTTGACTTGCATCAGTGGTCTTTACAGGCACTATAGCCAAAGAGTTCTCACTGCCACCTTCACCAGAAGACTCTTCTGCAGATTGGTGGGAAGAAGTATTTAGCAATGCCAGGGTTGAACCACAAACTGAGCAGCTTTGTCTTCGAACATTTTCTGCAGAATCCGGAAAAACCTTGGCAAAACTGTGATCCGAGATTTTGCCAGCACCCTTATCAGCACACATGCTTGCAGTATCATCACTCAGTACTTCTGAACTCTTACCGAGTGTCTGTTGAGCCGAACCAAGCAAACCATTTCTGTAATGATAATCAATCCCTGCATCAACTCAATGACTGAGAAAGTGAGAATTCTATGTAAGTCTATGAGACTCACATAAATTAAAACAGACAAAAAATCAAAACCTTGCAAGTCAGCAGCACCACCATTTGGTGGTGAGCCATCACGAATGCGCTTGAACACAACTTTTCCATTGTTAACAGCAAAAACACAGCAATCATTGGATAACTTTCTAGCACAGTACTTGGCTACAGATTTAGATGACCAGATTTTATGGTGGACTTGAGAAATTCCCACCATAACATGCGTTGCAGCGTAAGCTTTCGCTTCCCGAACCAAAATTTTCTTCACTGATGAACCTTTACAAATTTTCAGTTTGAGATCCACCTAAACCATTCTCACATAAAAAAATCAAAATTTTAACTTCAGATTCCAATTTATGCTAAAACATAAAAATAAAAACATGTCCTGCATTTCCTGATCAATTAGTTTAAATTGCAAAGTTGAACCTGTTTCAAATTGCAGAATCCTTCACAACCAGCAAGAACAGGGTTAAACGCTGTAACAAGCGAAATCAACAACGATTTCCCATCTAGATTCACAATTTCTACACAACCCCATTTCACAAAATTAAACCATGAGAACCCACAACAATAAAAAAACATAAAAGTCCAATTTTTTTTATAAAAAAATCTTAGCTTTACCATGGTTGACAAGAACATGCAGAGCAACAACAGTATCACCAGGTTGAGCAATTTTGACCAAAGCCCACGTTAATAACTCTTTGCTCAGAGAATCCAGCTTCATCCCCACCACCACCGTCCGGCCACCGCGGACGGCTTCTCCGGCGAGACCCTGTTGCATCATATTTGTTGTTTAGTTGTATTTAGTAAGTGAGATATGAATTGTGTCATCATATATGGAAAGAAGGGTTGGTATGGCTTTAACCATCGTTTTGTTTGCTTTAGATGCTTCATCTCTCACACACACACACTACCACATCATCGCAAGGTACCACCACTAAGGAATAATGCAGTTTTAGGACTGACTTAGGATTATGGACAACATCTTCTACTACAATCAACTAGTGGGAGAAAATAATATAAAAATATTAATTTATGTTTTATGATTTATTTTTCAATTAAATGAGATTTTTTAATTTGACTTGGACATAAAGTAAGATAAGAGCTGAGATATGTTATTCTCATATGTGTTATATATATGGATTGTATTTTGAATGAAAGTAATATATATGCATTGATCATAAAGATTTGGATAAATGATAAATAATATCATGATAATAAATAGAAGTCATGCACAATCATACATTATCACTATATATATATATATATTTTTTTTTTACTATTGCAATTGTGAGATAATGTAATTGTCACTTTAACCACAGTTTAAAACAATGTATATTCAAATATCATATACTTTACTCTATTTTTTTTTTTTTAATTTGACTCACTTATATAGAGAGGGGTTAAACAATAAGTCTCACACTTTGGTAGATGGAAAATACTTTGATGTAGGAAAAAAAACTCAATTTGAAGTAAACTTTTGATATTTTTTGTATTAGGGTATTCTCTCATCCTATGGTTAAGGAAATAATATATTTTAGGATTTGTGGTTGTTTTTTTTAACAAGTATCTTCCGGAAATCAAACTTTTGACATTTGATTATATATATATATATATATATATATATATATATGGAGTGTATACATATTTACACTACAAATAATGACAAAATTAAATGAAAAAATTGCATAATAACAAATTGATGCATATAATAGCCATATTCAAGTTAGTTGACTAAATGAAGGTTGGGTAGAGAAGTTAGAGAAAATGATAAATCAAACCAATAAATTAAATGGATGAGGCAGTGACAAATTCTATTAAATGTATGTGATGTAGGAAGACATTAGAATAAGGAATAAGGTTCGGTACGTTCATTAACAAATTACAAGTTGCTGATATACGTAGAAATTAATATTGTTAATTTGTTATCATGTCATTCTCATTTCAATAACATTTCATAACATCGTGCTTTCGTTTTCAATCCTTAATTTAACATGTCGATGTATGTTTTCAATACATATACGCATGAAATTTTATATTCTATTTAAAGTTGCAAGAGGTATTACACCAATTTTGACCTTCTTCCTTTCATCTCATTTTAATTTTCTTTGTTTTACAACCTTCACTTTATAAAAGAAAAAGTAATTAATTAAATTCCACTAAGCTAAAATTGTCATTAGAAATTTAGAATAGCGAGACGCGTTAAAACTAAGCTAAGTAGCTAACTATTAACATGTCTAGTATTCAAATTGGTAGGAGCCCCTTCTCTTGTCTTTTGAGGAAAAAAGTTAAAACTGCTATTTTATAATAGTTAAAACTTTTTTTAAATATTAGAGATATTGTATAGACTATAGAGTAAGATAAAATTAAAAAGATTATAGTGACCTAGATATAAAACCAAGAAACTAATAGTCCTCTGTTCCAGCATTTTGTAAATGAAGAATATACATTAAAGTATAATATTGGTGCATTATTAATATAAAAATTTAAATACTATTAGTATAACAATTTATGCATAATCAACTTATCATTTACTATTCGTTTATACTATTTTTTTTTATAAAAAATCAATAATAAATAAAAATAAATGATAGATGATATAATAATATTATATAAAACTCATAGGTATATATTTCTTGTCAACAAATATAGTGAATTCTAAGTAACTTATAGAACATTTACTTGAATGAAGTTCAAATCTTCTTTTCAAGTATGAGAGAGTATAATACTTGAATACAATGGAAAAAGGTTAAAATTAGAATTGTTGATATTTTTTTGTGTCATTTATATTATCATATTCATCATCAATATTAGACCCTAATCTAATGGAGAGGATTTGGATTCGGTTGAACAATGTCCAAATCCTTCGTACTAACGAGAAACAAGATAAGCTCATAATAATTATTAGGTGGAAGCAGTTATAATGAATCGATGATGCTTAAGAGTGTGAGTTAATATTGGGTTTGGAAAACTAAAACGACATATTAACCAAATAGGAAACGGTGAATAGCAGCAATGGCAAACCAAAGCCCCGTATTTATTCACTCTCAAGTCTCAATTATATTAAACTAATTTACCACCAACTTTTTCAATCATGGTCAAAACTAGCTTGTGAGTTGGTGGAAGAAGCTCACTCTCCCATAGATAAATTTATGTTTTTATACTTGTTTCCAAGAATAAAAGTAGGGATTAATATGTATACACTGACAGTGTAAGTGTTTTTACACTGTTAGCAAATTTCCACCATTCATATGTTACCATTGACTTTTAAACAAAAGTATTACAAATCAGTGGTGGATGATGGGCTGACAGTGTAAAAAACTTTACACTGTTAGTGCATAGATTTTAAACTCATAAAAGTATCATATAATTATATTTTGAATGATAAAAGTGTTATATTGTTATATTTTTATACGATATTTGTGATGTTTTACCTCTCTAATGATAGAGAGGATCCTAACTTTAGTTTGGGGCTTACTTTTTATGACAAAGAGCATGTACTACTGAGTAAGAATTCTCTCTATTAATAGAGAAGCAAATGTCATAATAATAAATAAAAAGATAATATGTAATGATATTTTTATTATTTTATTTATCATGAAATTGTTAGTTTGTAATTCAAAAATCAGTTATGGTAGTTAGTTTTCAAGAGGCTTACTATAAATAGCTTTGATTACCTACTTTAACAATATTGAATTTCCAATAATAGAAACTCCTCTAATTCATCCTCATTCTCTTCTCTTCTTTGTAACCAGATTACATCTTCTTCTTCTTCTTCCTCATTCTTCTTCGTTTTTCTTTCTTTTACTCTAACAAATTGGTATCAGAGCAAGACTAAAGAACCATGGGGCAAACCGGATTCCCTGCAAATCTTCCTATACTCGATGGAAACAATTGGAACAAATGGAGGATTCAAATGCTAGCCATCATGGGATTCCAAGAAGTAAGTGAGATTGTGGAAGAAGGAATTCCAGACACTGCAGATCTGACCACAGAAGCACAAAGAGTGCTATATAAAGAGAGCAAAAAGAAAGACTGCAAAGCGATGTTCCTACTACATCAATGTGTAGATGAAGCCCATTTTGAGAAGATAGCAGAGGCAAGGTCAGCAAAGGAAGCTTGGGAAACCCTTGAGAAAAGCAATGAAGGAGCTGAACAATTGAAGAAGGTGAGATTGCAAACCATGAGAAGACAATATGAGTTGATGCAAATGGAACCAAATGAAAGAATTGCACAATACTTCAACCGTGTGAACAGTCATACCAATGCAATGAAGGCCAATGGTGAGAAGATGGCAGATCAAACAATAGTTGAAAAGATCTTAAGAACACTAAGCCCAAGGTTTGATCACATAGTGGTTCAATTGAAGAATCCAAGAAGATAGATGAGTTGAAGATTATGGACCTCCAAGGCTCCCTTGAAGCACATGAACAGAGAATCTTGGAAAGATCCACAGAAAAACCAAGTGAACAAGCACTACAAGCTCAAACCACAAGAAGAGGTGGATATGGCAGTAGAGGTGGACAAAGGAGTAGAGGAAGAGGGATGGATAAGAGAAGAGGGAATTTCAGATCACCTCAATTCTCTGATCAAGACAGATCTGAAGCAGATCAGGCAGAATTCTCATCAAAAAGAGGGGGTCAACAAAGATGGCAGAACAACAAAAGAAAGGTGGATAGAAGGAAACTAAAATGCTTCAATTGTGATAAAATTGGACATTTTAGTAATGAATGGCAAGCACCTGCAAATCAGTATGAGAAACAAGGCAAACACCACAGTGAAGCCTACCTAGCCAAGAAAGAAAGCACAGAAAGAACAAAAGATGAACCTGTGCTGCTAATGATGGTCACAAACAATGAATCAGGTAATGAGGACAAGTGGTACATAGACTCAGGGTGCTCAAATCACATGATTGGAAGGAGAAACTGGCTAGTGAACTTTGATGAACAAAAGAGATGCAGTGTGAGATTTGCAGATAGCAGAATGGTCCAAGCAGAAGGGACAGGTGATGTGTTAATCAGTAGAAAAGATGGCAGACATGTTTTAATTTCTGATGTGTAATATGTTCCAAACATGAAAAGCAACCTTCTAAGCATTGGACAGTTGATAGAAAAAGGCTTCTCAATTCAAATGCATCAAGGATAGATATTTGATGCATCAAGCAAGCTAATACTAAAGGCACCTCTGGCCCGAAACAGAACATTTCAAGTCAGTCTAAAGACAATTGAAACTCAGTGCCTATCTGCAACCTCCCTATCAGAAGACTCCTGGCTATGGCATCTAAGACTAGGGCACTTAAACTTCAGAGGCTTAAGTTTTTTGAAGTCAAAGATTATGGTAACATGATTACCAACAATTCAGGCTCCAAACAAAGTGTGTGATAACTGCCAGATAAGCAAGCAAACAAGATCTTCCTTCAGTGCATACACTCCATCAAGGGCAAAAGATCTCCTACATGTAGTGTACTCTGATGTGTGTGGTCCCTTTGACACACCATCATTGGGTGGAAGCAAATATTTCATCACTTTTGTTGATGAACTAAGCAGGAAGCTGTGGATATACCTAATGAAGGTAAAAAAATGAGGCACTATCCATATTCAAACAATTCAAAACCTTGGCTGAAAGGGAATCAGGAAAGTGCATAAAGATTCTAAGGACAGATGGTGGTGAAGAATTCAACTCAGGAGAATTTAAGGAGTTCTGCAAAAATCAAGGCATTGTGCACGAGGTCACTGCCCCCTACGCACCTCAACACAAGGGAATTTCAGAAAGGAGAAACAGAACCATCTTGAACATCGTTAGGAGCATGATAAGAAGCAAGGATCTAGCACATGAATACTGAGGAGAAGCAGCAACCACTGCTGCATACATACTAAACAGGTGCCCAACCAAGAGGCTCAGCAACCAGGTATCTGAAGAGGCATGGTCAGGAGCAAAACCATCTGTCAAACATCTGAGAATTTTTGGGTCCTTGTGCTATAGACACATACCAGATCAGCTAAGAAAGAAACTAGATGACAAGACTGAAGCAATGATCCTACTAGGCTACAATTCCACAGGCTCCTACAAACTCTACAACCCTGAGACAAACCAAGTAACCTTCAGCATGGATGTATGTTTTGATGAGCTAAACTCATGGAAAGGACACAGAGAAAATCCCACTCCTCTGGCAAGACTACAAATTGACTTGGAACCTGATGATGAGGCAGAAATGATTGAGAGGAGATTGAACACTATCTCAACACATCAACCAAGCAGAAATAGACATACAAGGACAAGAAATCCTCCTAATTGGCTAGCAGACTATGAATTGAATCTTGATGATGCAATAGATCAAGAAAGTGACATGGTTCAACACATGGCTCTATTTGCTGATGCTAAACCCATCAACTTAGAAGAGGCCATAGTTGATAATACTTGGAGAGCAGCTATGCAAGATGAGATCAGATCCATAGAAAAGAACAACACATGGGAGCTAGTGGACTTACCTTCAAACAAGAAGCCAATCAATGTCAAGTGGATCTTTAAGGTGAAATTGAAACTCAATGGCACTATAGCTAAACACAAAGCAAGGCTAGTTGCTAAGGGGTTTATGCAGAAAGAAGGACTCGACTATACATAGGTATTTGCACCAGTGGCAAGGATGGAAACTATAAGACTCATTGTAGCTATTGCTAGTTGGAAGAACTGGGGTCTATGGCAACTAGATGTAAAATCAGCATTCCTAAATGGACAATTAGAAGAAGTGGTCTATGTCACACAACCACCTGGCTTTGTTAGCAAAGGGAATGAAATGAAAGTACTCAGATTGAACAAGGCTCTCTATGGATTAAAGCAGGCCCCTAGAGCCTGGAACAAAAGGATAGACAAGTTCTTATCTGAATCTGGATTTAAGAAATACACAGTGGAACTTGGAGTCTACATCAAGCGGAGTGATCAGTACAAGGATGTGTTATTCATCTGCTTATATGTAGATGACTTACATGTAACAGGGAGCAGTTCAAAAGGGATTGAAGAGTTGAAAGGGAAGGCTCAAAAGAGAATTTGAAATGACAGACCTAGGAAGACTATCCTACTTCCTCGGCCTGGAATTCCAACACACTAAAGAAGGCTTGTTCATGTACCAAAGGAAATACCTAATTGAAGTCCTAGACAAATTCAAGGTGACAGGTTGCAACTCCACTGAAACACCAACTGAGACAAACCTCAAGTTGGGAAACTGTGATGAAGAAGCTGCTACCAATGAGACAACCTTCAGACAAATTGTAGGAAGCTTAAGGTATCTCTGCCACTCAAGACCTGAGGTCTGCTATGGTGTAGGGATGATCAGCAGATTCATGAGCAAACCAAAGCAATCACACATGCTAGCAGCCAAAAGAATCTTGAGATACTTGAGAGGCACCTTGAACTATGGCATAGTCTTTCCACATCAACATGAGAAAAACATATCACAACTCGTGGCATACACTGACTCAGATTGGTGTGGGGACATTCTAGACAGGAAAAGCACTATGGGATATATATTCCTAATGGGAGGCGCCCCAATCTCATGGTGTTCTAAGAAACAAAAGGTAGTAGCATTATCAACTTGTGAAGCAGAATACATAGCTGCCTATGCTACAGCATGTCAAGCCACATGGCTAAGTTCACTCATGTTGGAGCTCAATATGAAGGATGAGAATGGAATTGTGTTGTTGATAGACAACAAGTCTGCAATAAACTTAGCAAAGAACCCTATTTCTCACGGCATAAGCAAGCACATCGAAACAAGGTATCGCTACTTGAGACAACAAGTTGCAGAAGGAAAAATAGAGCTGGTTCACTACAACAATGAGGCACAAATCACAGACATTATAACCAAAGCTCTGAAGGCAGAAAGGTTTAAAGAGTTGAGGATGATGGGCATTCACAATAAAAAAGAATGATCAATAGAATGGGAGTAGTAAAGCAATAGTAAAGTTGTACTATGTAGTTGATTTTTGCATTATGGGGGGATGTTAGTTTATAATTCAAAAATCAGTTATGGTAGTTAGTTTTCAAGAGGCTTACTATAAATAGCTTTGATTACCTACTTTAATAATATTGAATTTCCAATAATAGAAACTCCTCTAATTCATCCTCATTCTCTTCTCTGTAACCAGATTACATATTCTTCTTCTTCCTCATTCTTCTTCGTTTTTTTTCTTTTACTCTAACAGAAATTAAATTTTTATCGTTGTAAACATGAAAAAAAAAAATATTTATATTTCCATTGCTGAAGAGGATCCTTGTTCAATATTGTTAATATTATAAAATATTTTTACGTCTTATTCATTGACAAGTGTATAAAAAAACGTAAGACAAAACCTATTGATCTGTATGTCTAAAAACAATTAATTTTCAGCTGTATGACAGTTTGATGAGCTTAAAAAGCAATAATGTTACAATTTAATATCTGTTTTGGTGGCACTATTTTATTAAAACCAAGTTGACGATTACTATTTTTTAACGTTATTTTACCCTAATCAAGTTTACACGCAGGAATTACGTATATATACTATATAGCGTGATTCAAAATAATTCATACATATATCTTCATTTGTTGTTGAAGAAGTCGTACATTTATCTTACTATAAAAAACAAAAACAAAAAACTTAAACCTCGTATATATGATCAAAAATTTAATTGCGCATCATTAAATTATTGTTATTGATAGGATAATTGTGTAGCCTTAAAATTGCTTTACTTGAATTCTAAATTGGGTTGGCTCAGCTTACATGCTCACAAACGGCCATAGTTATGAAAACCCTTCCAACCGAAAAACCTATCAACATATTGGTAGAATATAATAATTATATCAATTATATAATCATACTAGTAAAACAGTTATACTGGTTGATTTTCATTTTAAAAAATATCAGTCATAATTATTGATTCTCATTTAAAATTTGCATAAAAGTGATTTAAGTTTTACAAAGTGATATTGCAGAAAATCAAACATGTAATTACTATATTTATTTATACTTCTAAAATATGGTATTCCACCAAGTCATACCTTTTTTTAAAAATGCTTCTGGAAAGATCCATGTTATGTGTGGAAACAAAAGCATGACCTGTTTTGTAATTACTACTTGCTGGTTATTGCCACTAGTATAGTTGTAAGTATTAAAGATATATGATAGATTATTTTGGAAGATGATAGTTGGTTAGAAAGTGAGGAACTAACAAGTTAGGTTTATGTTAGTTACTTGCTTTACAAGCTTTCTTTTCATTCTTTTCTCTTGTATAAATAAGTCATATTGACTCACTTCTTATTCAATCAATTCAATTCATTCAATGAGAATATTACCAATCTTTGTTTCTCATTCTTCTTTCTTTAAGCTTCTTCAAGCTTTCTTTTATACATTTCTTGATTCATCAAGAAACTTTCTTTTCATGGTTCTTACCACATTTTAACATGGTATCAGAGCGTAATTATTGGATTGCTTCCGCTTATGCTTTTATCGTTCCAAGATTCAAGAAAGAATGGTTGTCATGCATCAATCATCAAAGTGAGGAATCTTGCATTATGGCTAAGGATGGTGATAATCATAGCGTAAATCAAAGGGGTGTAGGTGGACTACCTTGTTGAAGTGATCCATCACTAATCTTCACCCGAGATATGGTTGCTTATGTTCAAGGAGGTCTTTTACAAGGAAATGTTTTCGATTATGGCTTCATTATTCCAAGATTCAACATTTATCATCATTCATCATCAATTTGTCATATACAAGATTAAATGTTGGGAATGCTTGAAATATGTTATTGTATTAGTCACAGATTGTCTAGTATTAGAATAGAGTAGAGTAACTAATGTTATATATTAGACTCGGCTCCCTTGTTATAATGTGCACCAGATATAAGCACCAAATAGAAACACCTCAGGTGGGCCCATGAGTGTGCTAGGGTTTGTAATCTTTATTCTCTAATAATATCTTGATAGCCACTCAACGCTCCCGATGATGTAGGCACAATTGGCTGAAACCGTTAACAAATTCTCTTGTTTGTTCTCTTCTATTTACTCTTATGTCCTTTATTTGATTGTTTGTGGCCAACGCTGCGCAACGATCGCTTCCGCTGCACCAACATTAAATCCTTTTCTTATTCTTCATCATTTACCCATATTTCTTATTCATCATAGAAGCATCTCATTAGGATCAAGATTCT
Source organism: Lupinus angustifolius (assembly GCF_001865875.1). NCBI lineage: Eukaryota > Viridiplantae > Streptophyta > Magnoliopsida > Fabales > Fabaceae > Lupinus > Lupinus angustifolius. The sequence goes on along the minus strand of NC_032011.1, from coordinate 27,777,531 downwards.
GATCCGTTCTCTCTCTTTCATCATCAATGGTTGGTTCGCTTCTGTGCATGATGGTTAAGCTCGAATATAACTTCTATCATAGATGGTTAAGCATTGGATGGGTACCTTCTGTCGATAGTGGCTAAGCAAAGATATAGCTTCTGCTATGGATGGTTAAGCATTTGATGATATAGCTTCTGTCATGAGTGGTTAAGCGTTGTTATTACTTCAAATCAATTCCAAGCTGGAGAGTAAAAAATTTCACTCACCAGCTTGAGGGGGATATTAAAGATATATGATAGGTTATTTTGGAAGATGATAGTTGGTTAGAAAGTGAGGAATTAGCAAGTTAGGTTTATGTTAGTTACTTGCTTTACAAGCTTTCTTTCATTCTTTTCTCTTGTATAAATAAGTCATATTGACTCACTTCTTATTCAATCAATTCAATTCATTCAATGAGAATATTATTAATTTTTGTTTCTCATTCTTCTTTCTTTAAGCTTCTTCAAGATTTTTTTTATACACTTCTTGATTCATCAAGAAACTTTCTTTTCATAGCTCTTATCACATTTTAACATTAGGATAGCACTTTGAGAGAGAAAATTGAAGGTGGCTAGCATTTATTAATTTTGTGTGGTTGTCAAATTCTAGTTGACATAACATATACAAGAATATTCCTGGTATGAGTGGAATGTTGTGAATAATTGTATTATAATTGGAAATGAATGTATTAGATATTGCTCACATGTGTCTTAGTCTTAGATAGTTAGGATATGTATATGTGTCTTAAGTTGGTTGAGACATGTGTAGAAGACATAATTAGAAAATCTTGTATTAGACTAGACCAAATAGAACTAATTTGAGAGACAATGTATGCAAAGAAATAAACATGATTTGTTGGTGCATGCAAGAAAAACAACCATCACACAATGTTTAATTTGTCATTAATCAAATAAAGAATATAGAATAAATTGGAAGAAAAAAAGAAAATAGAGTTTATTAATCAGATTCACCGATTGTGGCTACATCCTTATGAGTGTTGTGTGATTATCAATATATTATTAGAGATTGGGATTACAAACTATTTCATACCAAATTAGGGTACATCAACTCAATACCATTAGCTCAAGGTCCAATATGATGTTTCTAATTTATGCAAAATATAATAAGGAACTTAAACCTAATATATAGTCTTCGTCTCTATCACATGTTTTAATCATTAGCAATATAAGACTTTTTATACTATATTTTATACAAATTTAAAACTATTGGATATATTTAAGTGTGCGTAAGGGACGAGTGTAAGTTTTTAAGTGGAAAAACTCATGAAAGTATTGTCTTAAAATTTTGGTTCAAGTTATGTTATCTTACTTGCGAGTAACTTTTCACTATTCCCATTGCCCAGTAACAATGAGACTCCCTTTTGGTTGGAGACCCATTGGTCATAAATGGGTCCAACAAGTAATATTAGAATCGATGATTTAGCCGATACTTGAAACTTGATAGACTCAAAAGGGAGTGAACGAATTAGCGTGCGTTACCTACATTTAGAGAAAAAATTGTTAAATATATTCAGGTATGAAGCTCTGATATGGAGGAATATGTAGAATAGTTAGTAAGACATGTCCAAGTTTCATTTCATTCATATGATACCATTTGTAGGTTGCTTTTGAATATTTTGTTTTTGTCTAGGATGCTATTTATTTATATTAAACTCCAACTAATTTTACTCAAGTTGAAATAGTCATTTAATTGAACAAAACTCTTTTTACTAAATACGTTTTTTATCTATAAAAATTAAACTTGAGATATTAACCAAAGAAATGAACATTTTACTACTGGGCCTAAAAATATGAGACGTCTTTGAACTTGGTAAAGAATGGGATTTTCTAAATGTTTTTAATGGGCCTACATAATGTTAGTAATGGGTTTTATTAAAGGTAGTTGAGTTCAGATAAAATAATAATTTTAAATTCCAAAATTTTCAAAATCTCAAAATTATTCTTATCCATATTCTGTCAACTAATTTTTCTACAAATCCTTATCCTTCCTCTCACTCTTTCTTTCTCTCATTCCACTCCAAACCTACACAACTACACTCATCAAACTTTATATCACTCAAAGTCTCCAAGTGCATGAAACAAGCACTTGATCAAAGATAACATACATTTATATATTTAGTGATGTATATTTACGATAAAAATAATTGTGCAATGTTTGCATATACGTGAGCTCCATTTAATTTGCATGATATCATTTCCTAGATGATTAAAGATGAGTTACACATGGGAGTAAAAGTATACTTAATTATAAAATAACTCATTTTCATTTGTTACAAAATACAAAATAATCAATTTATTATAGTCACTGTATAATTAATCAAGAGTTAATTATATTGACATCCTCTATAATTTTATTTAATTTCACTCAATACTCATTCTACATAAAAAAAAATTATACTCATCACTCATGCAAGTGTATATATAAATTTAAATCCATTCATGTAGGTATAAAAATTAAGAGATAATTTGTATTGTATCACAAAATCTCAAAGATATTAATATAATTTACTCATCATAAGCTTGTATAAGAAACATTACAAAATTATTGACACGTTTGATGTAGACTTTTGGTCAATATGTGATGGTAAGTACCGTTTTGTAAGTTAGAACTATATAGTCTTCACTCACCCCTGAATTATGGCATGATTCTTATACTTGCATCCACTAAACAAATCACTACATAACAAAAACAATGGATAAGAACGTGAACTTGCATGCAGAACGAATGGAAGAAACGTGAGATTTGAATTAATTCATTTATATGAATATATATATATATATATACAGTTTATCTTCAGATATTAAAATATACACAATGTTAATTTAAGGTATAAATATCTGTTAAAATATACCCAAGATAAATTTAAGTTATAATTATCTGTTTCGTTTGAGTAATGAAGAAAAATCTGTAGAGTTAGGAGAGCTAGCTCTATCATTTGAGACCCTACCTTACAAATCTTTAAAATAGGAAGCAATTTGAAAATAATGTAACATTTTTGCAAATTTAATCTGTTGCATCTTTATAAAAATGTTATCGATAATGAACGTGATAATGTAATTACATCATGGTAAAACATAATACATATAAAACACATCCAATACATTTTCCTAACCATATTACATACATAACATATTATGAGGTTATTATAATCATAATTATTGATTTCTTAATCAACTAAACTATTTTCTAAAATCTAAAAACAAATAAAACTAACACAGTTTTCATACTCGATTAAATAAGATTGTACTAGTTGTTTGTATCTATCTATCTACTAGTTGTTTGTTTGAGAACAATCAACAAAGTGAAGAAAACAAAACTTATGAAATGTTCTCTCTCAATTCCTTTCACCCAAAAACTAAAGAGAAAAAAAAAATATGGGGAGGGATTCACACTTACTCCTCATTCTAGTTATCAATTCTAGAAAAATCTAATGGATTGAATTAATAAGTATATCTAAATCATTAAATGTCTATAAAATTGATCACTCCTCAAAAACTATATTTATTAACTAAGTTTTATTTATTATCATTTTCAAATGATTATTCAAAAAATAATATAATAAATGATGATAACATATATGTGTATAAATCATTATACTGATTAGTGCATACTTACAATATATTAAACTCAAAACCCAACTAACATGAAAAAAAGATTTCACCCATGAATACTGGTAGTATGAAACAAGTATAGATCCTCTCCATTAAAGGAAATTTAATATGTAATAATATATCTATCTTTATAAGTATAATAAAATAATATATTTGTCATTAAAAATAAAAAAAAATAAAGTACTTGCAAATCCTATTTGTATGAAACATACCCGACCCACTTTCCTTTTCATCTTCCATGGTTTTCTCTGAAAAGAAACAAACCTACAAAAAATTTAGGACCAAACTCTAATTGCAGCACTTAAAACACCCCACACACAAAACTCAATTTTCCATTTTTTTTTAATTTCCTTATATATTATTTTTGTTCTATTAATTCCCCTGAATTAATTTTCTTTCTATTCATAATAATCCCATAATTCTTAGGGCTTAACAGTTATTTTTTCTCTCTCTATTCAAAATTCCATGTTTCTTCTTCTTCTTCTCGCACCCTAATTCTGAAACCTTCTTCCTTTCTCCGATGGCGGAAGAGAAGAAAGCTCCTCCGTCGTCGTCGTTCGTCAAAAAGGGCGACCGGCAAATCTTCACGGTGGAGCTCCGGCAAGGTGAGACCACAATAGTGTCGTGGAAGAAGCTTATGAAAGACGCTAATAACAATAAGAACAACGATGGTAATCATAATAATGGATCCAATTCTTCTTCAGCTCCTTCACATGTTCACCATGCTCTCGATTCCAGAATCGCTCCGGTGAACCCTCTTTTCTCATCCCACTACGTTTTTATTTCTAGTAATGTTTCATTTTCTTTGTTTCTAGGGTACACTTATTCTTTTATCTTATATAGGAAAGTTTTTATTTAATTATTTTATAATGTAAAATAAGCTGATCCGAGTAGACACATTTTAGTCTCTGATGCAAACTCTGTGTTTTCTGAAATTTTCTGCCTACATTGTTGATTCGCTTAGCATGATACTCTCACTTAGCATGGCAGTGTGTATGATTTTGGATTGAATTTTCGGTCTGGAGTAAACGATTGTTTTGTTTTATGCTGCAGAATTGTTGTTGTATAGAATTCATTGATTCTGGTTTTTTGTCATTTTGAAATTTCATACAGCTCTCTTACAAATGTTTGAATTTAAATTACTTTTTTAACGTAAAATAAACTAATTCTGGTTTCCATATTTGGAGTCTATGTTTTTTTTGAAATTTTTGTGTACTATATTGGTTCACAAGCTAGACAGCCATTGGTGAAGTATTTTCAGCTTTGACTGTTTGATATTTTTAAAATGAACTTAGCATTGCTCTAGTTATGGTTTTTGGAATGAATTTTGGGTCTTGCATTACAGGTTGCTTTGTGCTACAGGATTTCATGACGTTTAGTTTATCGTCATTTTGAAATTGTATTCGTGGTCATGATTTGTTTTTTTTTTTAGGGACAACCTGCTGAGGTTGAAGAAAAGGATCCTTCTCAGCCGAACCGTTTCAGTGCTGTAATAGAGAAGATTGAACGCCTCTATATGGTATGTCTTTGTCGCGTACTGAGATTGTTACCATATATGTATTGTAACCATAACGGCGTACTAAGATTGTTACTATATATGCTCGGTAACCCTTAAGGCATGAGTTACGTTTTAAGTCACTGGTTTATGTTGTAGATTTGTGTTTATATATTAGTTTTTAACTTCTATGTTGTGAATAACTGGGATGCTGAATCATTTCAGGGTAAGGATAGTAGTGATGAGGAGGATATACGTGATGTTCATGATGATCAATATGATACAGAAGACTCTTTTATTGATGATGCTGAGCTGGTTCGTATCTTTGTATATTCTTTTGAACTAGGCAGTCAATCACACATGATAGCGGTGGGGTAGTGGAGGAGTGGTGGAGTTCGTGCCTTCCACACGATGAAATAGTGGATGGCTGACGTGACTGTCACGGGTCCGTACCTGCTCCAACATTTCCGCAAGTGGAACCCTAATTGTAAAGGGGAAAGTCTTTTTTGCCCTTGTTTTTTAATAAGTTGCAAGGTTTTTGGCTTTTTGGTAATTTAACCCTCTCCTTCTTTCCGTCATATATAACGCGTTGAACAGCAGCAGAACACGTTTAGCAGCAAATCACAAAGCAAACTTTACACATTCCATCGAAGCACTTTTTCCCTCCCATTCCCACTTTTAGGCTAAGCTTCTTCCCCTCACTCTGTTCTCAACCTCCCACATACCCATTTCTCAAGTGAGGCTTCTTCCCCTCACTTCGCAGTTGCACAACCATGGCCTCATCGGCTCATCGCAACCTCCCACTGCCACACCCACTCCCAGCAATGCCAAACACAACTTGTCAAAACTTAAAGAGTATAAATTACTTATACTCTTTACTCTTAGCATTTTAGTGTATTTGTGTATTTATATGTGTCGGGTATAAACATATAATTTAGCGTGTTTTAGTATTTTTTGTGTATTTCTATTTCTAGGTTATAAATTACTTAAAATTCCCCCTATCTGTAGCGGGCATCCCACTATCCACAATTAACTTCCTAGATTTTGAATTATGTATGACTTTTTTGACTTTTTAATTGCTGACGTGAGTATTATTTATGACTCTATTGACTTTTATGTTACTTTTTAACATTCTTAAACTTTTCATTATGCAGGACGAATATTTCGAGGTTGACAATTCTGCAATAAAACATGATGGGTTCTTCGTAAATAGGGGGAAATTGGAACGCATGTAAGTTCTGTTTTGTTCTAAAAAAATAGCTTTGAATATATTCCTTTATTTTTCCTTTGTAAGTTACTTAATTGTTGATCTTATTTCATTGACGAGGTTTATCTATTATTATTGTATTTTCTGTTAAATAATCACTGTTTTTGTTGGCTCAAATTATTCATTGGTTACTCCATTTTTTAAAATTCGTACCAACGTACTTTGTCATTATACGATATTCCAGTGTTGTTTTAAGTTATTTCTTGGTGTTCCTGATTCTAAGCTCCTGACAGCATTTTGGACATTATTTTTCTGGCTTGTAACTAGTCAGTCTTTCCTTTGAGTATTTGACACTTGTTTAAACATGCCGTACTGATTTTATGAGTATATATTTTTGGTTGAAGATTGAACTAAATAAATTGAGTTTAACACATTATAAATCATTCTTACCGATTTTCTGTTTTTTCTTCTCTATATTTCAAGAAATGAGCCTCCTGTATTACCTAACCAGCAGCCAAAGAAAAGGCGCAGAAAAGATATACTGAAGAATCCTGATGAAAATAATGATGATCAAGGATCTAATAAACATGTAAAAGGGAGCAGGCGAGCATCTGGAAAAACTGCTTCTCTAAAGGGGAAGAATACATCTTATTCCTCCCAGAATTTGGTTGCACCTGGTGAATATTACAAAGACTTGAAAGTTCAGAATAAATCTGATGTCCCTGGAAATGGAATTAGTTCAAAAAAGAAAACTGCTGATACTAAATCAACACTGGACCTTTCCGTCTCTTTGAAAGCATTAAAAGATGATGTTCTCGGTTCTGTCAAAGAAGCAAAAGATGGTGATAAGCAGAAGACAGGAATTATTCAATCTAAGAAGATCAGTGATAAATATAAAGATGCAAGTGGATTTCTTGGTGCATCTCATCAGAAATACCATGAACAAGGTGCTCATGCACATCCCAATTCCCAACCTGGAAGGTCCTCAAGTAATATTAATGATTCGAAAAATACTATTCATTCAAAAGAAAAAAAGGTTATGCGTGAACTGCCAGATCTGAACTTGTCTGAGGAAAAGTCTACTATGCAAGTAACAGTAAGTTTTTATTTGTTCCAATTACTGTGACTAATGATGATGGAAGTTGTAAAATTGAATGCTATTCGTGGAACTATTCAATTAGCTCTGCCTGACAAGTTTGTTAGAATGTTATGCAGAAATCTGAATACACACACAAAAAAGATGGTTCTAGTGTCAGGACAAAAACTTCAGCGCTTGAAAAGGCTATCCACGAGTTAGAGAAGATGGTGGCAGAATGTAAGTTTTGAAATTACGATCATGTTCACATTTCCCATAGATAGGGAATGTGGGAAGTTTGTTGGTAATGACATGTTTTGTGTTCATATTTTTTCTCCGTTTGAATAATACTACAGCAAGGCCTCCTGCAATGGAACAGCAGGAGTCTGATACTACATCCCAGGCAGTGAAAAGGAGGTTGCCTAGAGAAATAAAGCTGAAGCTCGCTAAAGTTGCTAGATTAGCGGTACTGTCAAATGCTGCTTTCTTGATTTTGCGCTTCCAGACTCTAGAGATATATAATACAAATTTATATTCTTTATTGAAGTGCTTTGAAGATTGTGCTATTTAACTGTATGTTTTTGTTGCAGCAGGCAAGCCAAGGGAAAGTATCGACGGAGTTACTTAACCGTCTTATGAGTATTCTTGGGCACTTGATGCAGCTCAGGACATTAAAGGTATTTCAGCTTGTTAAATATAAACTCTATCCATTCAGCTGTCTTACTTTCTAACTTCATTCTCTCTCTTCCACTCATTTATCTGACACTGTGTGAAGTTGATACTTGAATATGCTCATCTTTCACTCTTTCTTTCAAGTCACCTGTCTTGCATTGCTGCACCTGTACACTTTTTTGCTACTTTTATTCATTCATTTATTAGGACTTGGTTTAATAATAATAGAGATATGCTTTGAGTATGTTCTTGACCTGACCACATGCATGTTTAGTTCACACTTCGGGTTGTGGATTACGTGTTGTACTTTCTAAAAAGATCAAAAGAATGCTTCATTTTCTCTTTCTCTTTTGTTTGACTACTTTAGTATGATGTCACATGAGGCTTTAGGTATTATTTCTCTATGTAGTATTACTTTGCCAAATTTTATGTCAAAAAAACTTCTCTCTCGAGGAATAGAAGTTCTGCCTCTAATATACCTTGGTTACTTTTGATGTCATAGTCTTGAAAGTTTTTCTAAGTGTTCTCTATTTCTAATTTTCTCTTCATTGTAGTTTATCTATATTTAGGTTTTCTGTTTGTTTTCAACTACTTGTTTTCTCATACAATGTTGTCCTGCTACAGAGAAATCTAAAAGAAATGATCAGTACAGGTCTGTCAGTAAAGCAGGAGAAAGATGTTAGGTTTCAACTGATAAAGAAGGAAGTTGTTGACATGATTAGGGTACAGGCCCTGACTTTGGAATCCAAGGTTTATTTTAGAATCACTTGCTATTACATTCCTTTTCTTAGATTGGTAAACTGTCTCACACGTGTTTCATTTTCATTTATAGTCTAGTTGGATTCTGATTAGCTCATAATGCCTACAGTATTACTGCATAAGATAACATATGAATTTGTTTCTTGTATCTTTCAGCACCTTGTGCTATTTTCATGGTCAGTTTGGTAGCCTTATGTTTTGCATGTTCTCCATCTTTGTCTGGCTTTGCTGGTTCATCATTACTATTTTTTGCTCCCCCTGTCATAATTTACAGTTTCACACTAAATTTTGTGTCATTCTTTCTATTGGGTTTTTTTTAATGGATCCAATGCTATTCTGTGAGTGCTAGTTATGGCAATATTACTAATGAAGCTTTTTTCCTGGAAAGGGATTTGATTGCTTCTAATTATGATACTTAATTGTGCTTCCTTTCTATATCTTTTTTTTAATCTGGGATGCTTTTTTGTTGGGAATAATAGCAGCAGCAAAAAACTGGAGCATCTGGCGATTTTCAAGAATTTGGCCCTGATGGAAAAGCAATTAGTAAAAGCAAGTTCAGTATGGACACCACACTAGAGGACAAGATTTGTGATCTCTATGACCTTTTTGTCGATGTACAGATTTGAGCTATAAATACTTATTTAAAAAATTCTGCTTGTGAAAAAACTTTCTTATTGAATCTTGTTTGCAATTGCTGTAGGGGTTGGATGAAAGTGCTGGTCCGCAAATCAGAAAGTTGTATGCTGAGGTAGTTCAATTTTTCTAAACCTCTCTGTGAGTATTGGTTTAGCAGAGTTAATGGGTACCTTGTCTTGTGTTTTTTCTGGTTGACCAAAAACTTGATCAATTTGGTTTTTGGAAATCTTCACTTCACTTCTCTAAGTTTGATTTGGTTCTTTTTGCCCCCTCATTTAAGCTTAACTTAGGCATCATTTACATATAAAATAACATGATGGACTATGCTGTGAATTATTAAACCCCTTGTTCTATCCTTAGAATACACCTAAAATAAAATGCCTTGCAATCTGTTATGAGAACTTATTGGTGCTAATTACTCTCACCTTTGTAGAATTTTGTTGACTACATTTTCACATTGTTTTCAGGAGCACTGGTGCTACTTAATAGTTAATAACTTAATATGTATGTTTATGAGTGTAATTATGTGTAGTTTATGTTGTTTCCAATATATGTTTGCATTATTATGTACAACATATACATTTATATATTGAAATTTCTAGTTTATTGACTTATTCAGCTTGCGGAATTATGGCCAACTGGTTGCATGGACAACCATGGGATCAAACATGGAATTTGCAGGGCAAAAGAGAGGCGAAGAGCCCTGCACAACAAACACAAGGTATTCCTTTTATGAACAGTGATTTTTAATGCTAGTGAAACATTATCCTGGTCTTATCCTCTCTCTAAAGCAGAATAATCTTCCTTTGTTCTGAATTTTAACCAAGGTAAGGAAAGAACTGAATGGGCATTAACTGTAAATACCTAAAATGCATTGCACGTTCTTGGGGTGGTAGTCAAGGTTGTCAAGATCATAGATCCTGCCTAAGATCGTATGAGGGGGGTCTAAGTATGGTGTATGAGTGATACTTCAATCATAAGATATGGAACTAAATTTGCTTTTCTCCAATGCAACTTGGCACGACTCAGGAACGAAATTGTCTTTGTATTTTCCATGGATTTTGTTTATAAATGATTTCTATATGCACATAAGATCGGGAAAAACATCGAATGAATTAATTTGTAACTGTAGAATGATTCAAATTACATGAATTCATGTTGCCCATTGAATCAGATGGGTGGAAGTTGAAGAGCTTTCTGATGGCTCTTTTATTCACAGATACCAAGCATGATCTTATATTTGCCTGCACATTATCCTCTTGAATAGATCTCATTCTCATTGGTTTACTTGTGTGTTACTAAGATCAGGAAAAAATGAAGAGGAAAAAATTGTTGGTACCTAAGCCAGAGGAGAATGTTCTACCTGATACTAGTTCAATTCCTCCACAGCAGAGCTCGCGAGAGAAAGTAGCTTCACAATCTAGCAGTCATGACTTTACTCCAGTGAACAAGCCAGTTTCTTATATGAGCACTACTGCTCAAGTCCCCAGTCCTATGAATGATCTAAAACAAGAAAAAGCAAGGAAAAGTTCAAGCAGTTCCGTCGATAATGTCAACATTGAGAATGGTGGTTTAGCAAAGAAGAAAGTAAAGAGAAAACCAGAACATGACTTAGAAGGTGCACATTTTGGTCCTGAGAAGAAGCCAAGTTCTTTGATGGAGGAAGCAAGGCCAAAGTCCCTCAAGCAGTCTGCAGCTCTTCACACCAAATCAAAACTTCACCCAACATCTATCCCTGGTCTAGAACAGTCAAACTAACATGATATCAGCTAGAAGGCTTACTTAACAGATTGTCTAGGCACAAGGTTTTATGGTTTATTTTATTTTTAATATTTCTCTCAACCCCCCTCCAATTAGAGGTAGAGCCTCGGCGCAATATTAAAGTTGTTAGCCTTGTGACATGAAGATCATGAGTTCAAATCCTAGAAATAACCTCTCCGCGTTTGCGAGGGTAAGGATGTGTACATATACCCTCCCAGACCCCACTAGATGGGAGTCTCTTGCCATGGGCTATCCCCTTCTTTTTGAATGTTACCCTTTTTGCAATTACCATTGCAGTGTTCTTTGACATATAGATTTCTTATTTACCATCTAGGCTTCTTTAAGAGAAGGTGCTTCTGCACTGCGCGTGCTTTTTTATAGTTTAGAAGAGCATGACTCATCTAGAATGTTGGCTGGTTGAATAGAGGAGCAGAAGTTTATGCCAGTCTAGCTCCAAGTGATGAAGCTATATGTGACAGTTTGTGTGCTAAGCAAAATTCCTACACCAGATTAGGCTACTAAATTGGATTAGGAATTAGAGTATCTGAAGCATGTTATTGAGTTTTATATGATATGATTCATAGACTTGATTAAGTTATAGTAAAGTATTTTTTATTAAAAAACATTTTTTTAGAGAAGCTAAAAGTTTGAAGCTTACTTTAAGAAGCTATTAGGTTATTTTGAAGTCAACTAAAATTTAGGTTGTTGACAAAGTTTAGGTCGGTGAAAATGAACTGAATCAATTCGGTATTTGTTCGAAATTCAATTCGTTATGTAGTTTGTAAACTTGGTTCATGAACTATATGATTTGAACTTGAGTTGAAAATTTAGCTCGTTAAATAAATGTGCTTAACTTAAGCTGGATGTAGTTTGGTTCAGCAGGTTTATGAACTGGCTCGATATATATATATATATATATATA